>NC_084615.1:73969048-74169048 GCF_033978795.1 Nerophis ophidion | reverse complement strand
ATTGTGCTCAAGCTGCATTTTTTTTCTATCTGTGTGAGGACAAAACTTCTTGTCTGAGGAGTAGCCTCATCGGCAGATGTTGTCTTTGTTTTAGCCCGCTGACAGCCAGAGACTTCAAGGACCTCAACAAAGATAAGATGACAGCATGCAGACGAAACATAAACAAGGCAATCACAAGCACATTCCGTTACGTATTGTGCATACTGAAACTGCTTTACATGATATATGTGACCACTCCTTTTAGAGGCGGCCTCGGTGATGTTGACTGTGGAACTACTGAATAAATGGAGGGACGCGGGAGCTGAACTTTAGAGCATAGAGCGAGACCGTGACTAAGTGTGCAGCGCCATGCGTTCTCCTCATGAGCTAAATTGAACTCTGTCCCTGCATGATTCCTTGCTTCTTGTCTGTTTAATAGATGTCATCAGTGTTTGAACCTGACATAAAGTTAGAATTTATGTCTGTCAGTAGACTCCATATGGAAGTGCTAATAAGTAAAATATGACTGACAGGGAGAAGACGCAGTCGAAGGGGGCTTGGCTTGACGGAGGGCTTTGGCACGTAAAAAAGACCGCCCACAAAACGGCGCATTCTGAAGAGACGGTCAGCTTAAAGATGGTCTGGGAAACAAAATCAATGCACAATTTAGTGCGAACAACTTCCATTACGTGTTATGTAGACCCCAAGGAAGTGTATTAATTGTAGAAAACAAATACTAATGTGACCCATTTAACAAAGAATTTGCATTACAGCCGTATTTCAAGTTAAAATAAAATGTATTCCATCATTTAACCAAAGCACCAGCTTTACATGCTATGTAAAGCAAAAGGAAGTTTTTTTAAATGTAGAAATAAATCATAACATGACCCCTTTAACAATATGCCCTTGTGCAAGGCTAGGTTATGGATTGATGGGCAGCCATAATTATTGTATTTAACAATCACTTAAACCGCTGCATATAAGACACGCTTGAGAATCAAAAATAGCTGAGCAAATGACATCAAGTATATAACAAGGTGCATTGTGTGAAATTTGCCAAGAAAAAACTAATTACCAATCTCATGCTTCCTCAACATTACGAAGTTGTAAGAACCCATTTCATCTCCATGATGCATCAGACTGTTGTGGTGGAGCAATGTATGACTAGGACTTGACAGCAGAATGAAACATGTGGGGGGAAGAAAACAAAATACCATATTTTCTGGACCATAGGGCGCATTGGATCATAAGGCGCATTAAAGGAGTCCTATTATGTATTTATTTTTTCTAAATGTAAAACACTTCCTTGTAACATAACATGTAATGGTGGTTCTTTGGTCAAAATGTTGCATTGATTATGTTTTACAGATCATCTTCGAGCCGCTTTCTGATAGTCGCCTCCAGATGCGCCGTTTTGTGGGCGGTCTTATTTAGGTGGCTCAGCGTCTTATCCCCGTCATTTTTGTTGTAGCGGTGTAGCGTGCAAGGACAGGAGTGGAAGAAGTGTCAAAAGAAGGAGCTAACTGTTTTAATGACATTCAGACTTTACTTCAATCAATAAACGGAACAGCATCTCCTCATCCAGAAACAACACCGGAAAGATCTCCCGTGAAAAACCTTCTGACCGAAACTCTAATAACTAAAGTTCCTTGGGTGAATAATGTAAACTCACTACACCAGTATGTTTTAGCACTTTCATGGTGAGTTTACTGACAGATATAAGAAAGAACTTTACACTACTTTATATTAGAAATGACAACAGCAGAGGATGAACGTCCCATAACAAGAAGATAGAGAAAAAGCAGAAGCTTATCAACTACGGTGTCGACACAAACTACAAAGGTAGACAAGCGCAAATTTTCAAGATTAATGCAGATTCCAAATACCGATATGCAGGTACCAGAAGATAAGAAAAGTCGCTTTTGCACAATATTGCGAAACAAAACGCTAGATAATATACACATACCGTAACAATACTCGTATGTTTAATGCACCGACCATCCATCAAGCGGTGCGGCCTCATAGCTTACCAAAGTCGTACTAAAACATTTTGATAGATTTTTGAGCACTGTGTGTAATGTTCTATATTTTCAATGGAACATATAATATGTTGATGTCGTTTACTTGAGTCATATTGCAGTCTACACATATATATTGTGTTTGACTGCCATCTACCAGTCTCACTTATAATTACACCATGTAACAAATAAAATAGCTTCAAGGTCGGTAAGCAAAACCAGATTCATTCTTTACATTAGGCGCACCGGTTTATAAGTTGCACTGTCAAGTTTTGAGGGGAAAAAGGATTTTAGGTGCGCCTTATGGTCCGGAAAATATGGTACTTCACTTTATTGTTAATTTGGTTATTCAGCACTAAATAAATAACTGTACATGTTTGTATATGCAACATGACAATCATCTTGCTCCTTAAAGGCCGACTGAAACCCACTACTATCGACCACGCAGTCTGATAGTTTATATATCAATGATGAAATACTCACATTGCAACACATGCCAATACGGCCTTCTTAGTTTACTAAATTGCAATTTTAAATTTCCCGCGAGTTTCTTGTTGAAAACGTCGCAGAATGATGACGCGTACGCGCGACGTCACGGACTGACAGAAAATATTAGCGCTGCACCACTAGCGGCTGAAAGTCGTCTGCTTTAATCGCATAATTACATAGTATTTTGGACATCTGTGTTGCTGAATCTTTTGCAATTTGTCCATTTAATAATGGAGACTATAAAGAAGAATGCTGTTGGTGGAAAGCGGTGGATTGCAGCTGTCTTTAGCACCGAGACCCAGCCGGTGTTTCTTTGTTTGTTGTGAAGCAGAGCGGTCAAGCGAACATGTTCTCTCTACGTCAACCAGCATGTTTTTGGATGGAGAAATTGTGATATATATTTTACCGGAAACATCAGTGGATTATTCATCGTCCTGCAGCAGCTGTCAAAAAAGGCAGCTGTGAGTTTGGCTCCTCGGCTTCTCTCTGAGACACAGTGTGTTCACCGCAGCCATCCGACCTCGAGGTATGTCTTTACAATCTCACTAAAACACTATTAAAACAATGAGCAGATAAGGGATCTTCCAGAATTATCCCAGTAACTGTGTCTAATTACATCTGAAACGCTCACACTGCCGCCGCCCGTAGCCGTCGTATTTTTTTTCTGTGTAGTCCTTCACTATCAATATCGTAATTCACAAATCTTTTGTCGCTTTCTCGGTCCGAATTTCTATTACTGCTGGTGGCTCCCATTAAAAACAATGTGAATATGTGTGGAGCCCTGCAACTCTTGACGTCACGCGCACATCGTCTATTGATTGATTGATTGATACTTTTATTAGTAGATTGCACAGTACAGTACATATTCCGTACAATTGACCACTAAATGGTAACACCCCAATAAGTTTTTCAACTTGTTTAAGTCGGGGTCCACGTTAATCAATTCATGGTACAAATATATACTATCAACATAATACAGTCATCACACAAGTTCATCATCATAGTATATACATTGAATTATTTACATTATTTACAATCCGGGGGGTGGGATGAGGAGCTTTGGTTGATATCAGAACTTCAGTCATCAACAATTGCATCAACAGAGAAATGTGGACATTGAAACAGTGTAGGTCTTATTTAGTAGGATATGTACAGCCAGCAGAGAACATAGTGAGTTCACATAGCATAAGAACAAGTATATACATTAGAAGTACATTTGAGTTGTTTATAATCCGGGGAGATGGGATGTGAATGGAGGAGGGTATTAATAAAGTGTTGAAGTTGCCTGGAGGTGTTGTTTTAGAGCGGGTTTGAAGGAATATAGAGATGCACTTACTTTTATACCTGTTGGGAGTGCATTCCACATTGATGTGGCATAGAAAGAGAATGAGTTAAGACCTTTGTTAGATCGAAATCTGGGTTTAACGTGGTTTGTGGAGCTCCCCCTGGTGTTGTGGTTATGGCGGTCATTTACGTTAAGGAAGTAGTTGGACATGTCACTTCTGGATGTGGACATATCGGGCCGTTTTGGACTGATAGACGCGTGCGTGCTAAACATGCTAACTAGCATGGGAATACGTCGGCGGCTACATCCAGCGGTCTGTGAAGCAGGGGAGTATAGTAGCAGCGGGGGCCGTCTACGGAGCAGACGCCAGCGGTGTGATCGGAAACGCGGATGTCGAGCGGGGCTAAAAACAAAGCAGAAGGCTAATCCCCACAGGACACCACTTCCCTCCATCCTGAAGACGGATTTAAATGGAAAATGCGAGACTACTGGTCTGGGTAAGGAGTCAGTTAAATTAGAACACGTTTTTTCTGCTTTGAGTGTTTCAGAGTTGGACATGTGTTTTACTGAGGTGGCTAACTATGATGCGTGCAGTTTATCAAAGCAACAAACAAACAATCGGAAAATCCCCGTTACTGAGGTGGCTAACCATGATGCGTGCAGTTTATCAAAGCAACAATCAAACAATCGGAAAATTCCTGTCGTATCAATTCCTAGATATGGTCGTAATTATACTGAATGCACTGGGCATAATAAACACAACATTATTAATATTGCTACTACGGATAATTTGATCAAAAACTCCCTAAAACAGCCCACTACCTATAATATAGGTTTTTTAAACATAAGATCATTGTCTCCCAAAACGTTATTAGTTAATGATATCATCAGAGACAACAATCTTAACGTCATCGGTCTCAGCGAAACCTGGCTTAAACCAAACGACTTTTTTGCGCTAAATGAGGCATGTCCTCCTAACTTTACACATGCGCATATTGCCCGTCCGCTTAAAAGGGGTGGGGGGGTCGCACTAATATACAACGAAAACTTTAACCTTAGTCCTAACATAAATAATAAATATAAATCGTTTGAGGTGCTTACTATGAGGTCTGTCACACCGCTGCCTCTACACCTGGCTGTTATCTACCGCCCCCCAGGGCCCTATTCGGACTTTATCAATGAATTCTCAGAGTTCGTTGCTGATCTAGTGACACACGCCGATAATATAATCATAATGGGGGACTTTAATATCCATATGAATACCCCATCGGACCCACCGTGCGTAGCGCTCCAGACTGTAATTGATAGCTGTGGTCTCACACAAATAATAAATGAACCCACGCATCGCAACGGTAATACGATAGACCTAGTGCTTGTCAGGGGTATCACCGTCTCCAAAGTTACGATACTCCCGTATACTAAAGTATTGTCCGATCATTACCTTATAAAATTCGAGGTTCAGACGCATGTTCGTCAAACTAATAATAATAATAACTGCTATAGCAGCCGCAACATTAATACGGCCACAACGACAACTCTTGCTGATCTACTGCCCTCGGTAATGGCACCATTCCCAAAGTATGTGGGCTCTATTGATAACCTCACTAACAACTTTAACGATGCCCTGCGCGAAACCATTGATAACATAGCACCGCTAAAGTTAAAAAAGGCTCCAAAAAAGCGCACCCCGTGGTTTACAGAAGAAACTAGAGCTCAGAAATTATTATGTAGAAAGCTGGAACGCAAATGGCGCACGACTAAACTTGATGTGCACCATCAAGCATGGAGTGATGGTTTAATAACTTATAAACGCATGCTTACCTTAGCTAAAGCTAAATATTACTCAAATCTCATCCACCGTAATAAAAACGATCCTAAATTTTTGTTTAGTACGGTAGCATCGCTAACCCAACAAGGGACTCCTTCCAGTAGCTCAACCCACTCAGCTGATGACTTTATGCAATTCTTTAGTAAGAAAATTGAAGTCATTAGAAAAGAGATTAAAGACAATGCGTCCCAGCTACAACGGGGTTCTATTAACACTGACACGATTGTATATACGGCGGATACTGCCCTCCAAAATAGTTTCTCTCGTTTTGAGGAAATAACATTAGAGGAATTATTACAACGTGTAAATGGAATAAAACAGACAGCATGTTTACTTGACCCTCTTCCTGGGAAACTGATCAAGGAGCTCTTTGTATTATTAGGTCCATCAGTGCTAAATATTATAAACTTATCACTTTCCTTGGGCACTGTTCCCCTAGCATTCAAAAAAGCGGTTATTCATCCTCTTCTTAAAAGACCTAACCTCGATCCTGACCTCATGGTAAACTACCGACCGGTGTCTCACCTTCCCTTTATTTCAAAAATCCTTGAAAAAATTGTTGCGGAGCAGTTAAATGAACACTTAGCGTCTAACAATCTATGTGAAACCTTTCAATCCGGTTTCAGAGCAAATCACTCCACGGAGACAGCCCTCGCAAAAATGACTAATGATCTATTGCTAACGATGGATTCTGATGCGTCATCTATGTTGCTGCTCCTCGATCTTAGCGCTGCTTTCAATACCGTCGATCATAATATTTTATTAGAACGTATCAAAACACGAATTGGTATGTCAGACTTAGCCCTGTCTTGGTTTAACTCTTATCTTACTGATAGGATGCAGTGTGTCTCCCATAACAATGTGACCTCGGACTACGTTAAGGTAACGGGTGGAGTTCCCCAGGGTTCAGTCCTTGGCCCTGCACTCTTCAGCATCTACATGCTGCCGCTAGGTGACATCATACGCAAATACGGTGTTAGCTTTCACTGTTATGCTGATGACACCCAACTCTACATGCCCCTAAAGCTGACCAACACGCCGGATTGTAGTCAGCTGGAGGCGTGTCTTAATGAAATTAAACAATGGATGTCCGCTAACTTTTTGCAACTCAACGCCAAAAAAACGGACATGCTGATTATCGGTCCTGCTAGACACCGAACTCTATTTAATAATACAACTTTAACATTTGACAACCAAACAATTAAACAAGGCGACACGGTAAAGAATCTGGGTATTATCTTCGACCCAACTCTCTCCTTTGAGTCACACATTAAAAGCGTTACTAAAACTGCCTTCTTTCATCTCCGTAATATCGCTAAAATTCGCTCCATTCTGTCCACTAAAGACGCTGAGATCATTATCCATGCGTTTGTTACGTCTCGTCTCGATTACTGTAACGTATTATTTTCGGGTCTCCCCATGTCTAGCATTAAAAGATTACAGTTGGTACAAAATGCGGCTGCTAGACTTTTGACAAGAACAAGAAAGTTTGATCACATTACGCCTGTACTGGCTCACCTGTACTGGCTTCCTGTGCACTTAAGATGTGACTTTAAGGTTTTACTACTTACATATGAAATACCACACGGTCTAGCTCCATCCTATCTTGCCGATTGTATTGTACCATATGTCCCGGCAAGAAATCTGCGTTCAAAGGACTCCGGCTTGTTAGTGATTTCCAAAGCCCAAAAAAAGTCTGCGGGCTATAGAGCGTTTTCCGTTCGGGCTCCAGTACTCTGGAATGCCCTCCTGGTAAAAGTTCGAGATGCCACCACAGTAGAAGCATTTAAGTCTTACCTTAAAACTCATTTGTATACTCTAGCCTTTAAATAGACTCCCTTTTTAGACCAGTTGATCTGCCGTTTCTTTTCTTTTTCTCTCTATCCCACTCTCCCTTGTGGAGGGGGTCCGGTCCGATCCGGTGGCTACGTACTGCTCGCCTGTGTATCGGCTGGGGACATCTC
Organism: Nerophis ophidion; assembly: GCF_033978795.1. Lineage (NCBI taxonomy): Eukaryota > Metazoa > Chordata > Actinopteri > Syngnathiformes > Syngnathidae > Nerophis > Nerophis ophidion. The sequence goes on along the minus strand of NC_084615.1, from coordinate 74,161,485 downwards.
TGCGCTGCTGATCCGCCTCCGCTTGGGATGGTTTCCTGCTGGCTCCGCTGTGAACGGGACTCTCGCTGCTGTGTTGGATCCGCTTTGGACTGGACTCTCGCGACTGTGTTGGATCAATTGTGGATTGAACTTTCACAGTATCATGTTAGACCCGCTTGACATCCATTGCTTTCCTCCTCTCCAAGGTTCTCATAGTCATTATTGTCACCGACGTCCCACTGGGTCATTATTGTCACCGATGTCCCACTGGGTGTGAGTTTTCCTTGCCCTTATGTGGGCCTACCGAGGATGTCGTGGTGGTTTGTGCAGCCCTTTGAGACACTAGTGATTTAGGGCTATATAAGTAAACATTGATTGATTGATTGATTGATACTTCGGTATCAGGGAGGTGTAGCAGATTTCATAGACTAGGCTCAGTGCAAGTTGTTTTACTCTGTCCTCCACCCTGAGCCAGCCCACTTTGGAGAAGTGGGTTGGATTGAGGTGTGATCTGGGGTTGAGGTCTAAAAGTAACCGGATTAGCTTATTCTGGGATGTTTGGAGTCTAGATTTGAGGGTTTTGGAGGTGCTGGGGTACCAGGAGGTGCAAGCGTAATCGAAGAAGGGTTGAATGAGAGTCTACTTGTTCCGGTAAAGGCAGGGCTTTTCTATTAGCGACCAAAAGTTGGGAAATTTATTGTCGATGTTCTCTACTAAATCCTTTCTGCAAAAATATGGCAATATCGCAAAATGATCAAGTATGACACATAGAATGGACCTGCTATTCCTGTTTACATAAGAAAATCTCATTTCAGTAGGCCTTTGACAAGCTTTCTCCCTCGCTTATGAAATGGAGGCTGCACCCACATAGGAAAAATCTAAACAGGCTTAGATAATAATACTTTCAATTGATGAATGTAATCCAGTGGTTATAGTCTGCTTCAAATTTGAGATGCCATGTTATAAAAAAAAATGCAAATGCTACAGAATCAGTGTGAGGTATTTTCTTCAATCCTAAATCTGCCCTTGCCAACTCCCACACAAAACAGTCCAGGTTTCACTGGCACTATGAAATGTACTATAGTAAGGACACAGAAACTAATATCAGGAAGGTGTGGAATAACCGGCCTTCTTGATATCGTTGTGTGTGTTGTTTTTTTTTCTCGGATCCCTCACGGCAATCCCCCTCAGCGACCTTTAAGCACAACGTTGAGATTAAATGGCTGTAATTAAAATGTTCCCCAGCTCTTCCAACACCACCGCCCGGCCCTCCACAGCTTCAGAGAAAGATAAACACACTAAATCACGTTGAAAGTTTAGCAAAACGTCATGCGGGGAGTTCCCAAATCTCATCCCAAATATAAAAACAATAGTGTCATAAACTTGAGAAAACACTCAAGTGCCCAATATAACATTGCATTGTGCACATCGGCATTTAGAAGGTGCAAAAAAAAAGTGATAAACAACAGAACAGATGCCTCTGCAGTGCCATTTCACATCTTTCACAAAAGATGGGAGTTTATAATGCCGGAGGGTCCCGGGAGACAGCTTAAAGAGTCAAGGACCCGTCCTTGAGGTGCCAACATTTCATCCGGCCCATCTTCAGGCCAGGAAACACACAAGTTGCAGCATAGGAAGGATGTAGATCATGCCTGAAAGTGGCTCCCCCTCCCACTGAGGTGCATGCCAGTGGGCTGGTCCTGCATTATGAGCCATGCCAGGCGTGTCAAAGACACAACATTCATCTTATTTTTTGCTTGGATTGTGGCTGCAAACATCTCATTTGTCATGCAGCACCTTTGGCAAGATTACTTTCTCGGGGAGGAAACTTTTGCCGTATAACCTCCGTCCAAGCTGGAAAGCGCAAGGGGAAGAAATGGTGTTATGATAACGTTTGCTTGATGTGCAAAAAGAGTCATTTCCGTGAAACTTTGTAGCGCGGTGGCCTTTTGCAGAGCAATAACCGTTTCAAAAATGATACCTTTCCCGTTGCTTGTGACACAATTCAACTTAAAGGCCTACTGAAATGAGATTTTCTTATTTAAACGGGGATAGCAGGTCCATTCTATGTGTCATACTTGAGCATTTCGCGATATTGCCGTATTTTTGCTGAAAGGATTTAGTAGAGAACATCGACGATAAATTTCGCAACTTTTGGTCGCTAATAGAAAAGCCCTGCCTTTACCGGAAGTATGTGCACGTGACATCACGAGTTGCAGGGCTCCACACATATTCCCATTGTTTAATGGGAGCCACCAGCAGTAAGAGGAATTCGGACCAAGAAAGCGACAATTTCCCCATTAATTTGAGCGAGGATGAAAGATTTGTGAATTAGGATATAGGGGAAAAAAAGAAAAAAAAAGCGACGGCTCCGGGCGACGGCAGTGTGAGCGTTTCAGATGTAATTAGAAACATTTAGTAGGATAATTCTGGAAGATCCATTATCTGCTTATTGTTTTAACAGTGTTTTAATGAGATTTTAAAGATTGTTAAGACATACCTCGAGGTCGGATGGCTGCGATGAACACACTGTGTCTCAGAGAGAAGCCGAGGAGCCAAGCTCACAGCTGCTGCAGAACGACGAATAATCCACTGATGTCTCCGGTAAGATATATATCACAATTTCCCCATCCCAAAACATGCTGGTTGACGTAGAGAAAACATGTTCTGCTTTCACAACCAACAAAGAAACACCGGCTGGGTCTCGGTGCTAAAGACAGCTGCAAGCCACTGCTTTCCACCAACAGCATTCTTCTTTATAGTCTCCATTATTAAATGGACAAATTGAAAAAGATTCAGCAACACAGATGTCCAAAATACTGTGAAATTATGACGACTTTTAGCTGTGTGTGTGCGCAGTGCTAATATTTCCTCACAATCCGTGACGTCACGCGTACACGTCATCATTCCGCGACGTTTTCAACATGAAACTCGCGTGAAATTTAAAATTGCAATTTAGTAAACTAAACCGGCCGTATTGGCATGTGTTGCAATGTTAATATTTCATCATTGATGTATAAACTATCAGACTGCGTGGTCGGTAGTAGTGGGTTTCAGTAGGCCTTTAAGGTGCAGATTCTCATTCGACTTTTGCTAAATGTTTATGTAACCTAGTGCTAAAATATGATTAAAAATGGGAATACGCACATCACTGCGGTTAAAAACGTTAATTTCCTGATGGGAATGAATATTGGTAAAAAGTATATACCCCGTTCACGATCTTTTTTCGTATACCGTATTTTTCGGAGTATAAGTCGCTCCGGAGTATAAGTCGCACCTGCTGAAAATCATTAAATCAATCAATGTTTATTTATATAGCCCCAAATCACAAATGTCTCAAAGGACTGCACAAATCATTACGACTACGACATCCTCGGAAGAACCCACAAAAGGGCAAGGAAAACTCACACCCAGTGGGCAGGGAGAATTCATATCCAGTGGGACGCCAGTGACAATGCTGACCATGAGAAACCTTGGAGAGGACCTCAGATGTGGGCAACCCCCCCCTCTAGGGGACCGAAAGCAATGGATGTCGAGCGGGTCTAACATGATACTGTGAAAGTTCAATCCATAGTGGATCCAACACAGCCGCGAGAGTTCAGTTCAAGCGGATCCAAGACAGCAGCGAGAGTCCCGTCCACAGGAAACCATCTCAAGCGGAGGCGGATCAGCAGCATAGAGATGTCCCCAATCGATACACAGGCGAGCGGTCCATCCTGGGTCTCGACGAGCGGCCCATCCTGGGTCTCGACTCTGGACAGCCAGTACTTCATCCATGGTCATCGGACCGTACCCCCTCCACAAGGGAGGGGGGGACATAGGAGAAAAAAGAAAAGAAGCAGCAGATCAACTGGTCTAAAAAGGAGGTCTATTTAAAGGCTAGAGTATACAAATGAGTTTTAAGGTGAGACTTAAATGCTTCTACCGAGGTAGCATCTCAAACTGTTACCGGGAGGGCATTCCAGAGTACTGGAGCCCGAACGGAAAACGCTCTATAGCCCGCAGACTTTTTTGGGCCCTAGGAATCACTAATAAGCCGGAGTCTTTTGAACGCAGATTTCTTGCCGGGACATATGGTACAAAACAATCGGCAAGATAGGCTGGAGCTAGACCGTGTAGTATTTTATACGTAAGTAGTAAAACCTTAAAGTCACATCTTAAGTGCACAGGAAGCCAGTGCAGGTGAGCCAGTACAGGCGTAATGTGATCAAACTTTCTTGTTCTTGCATAATAAAGAAGGGGAAAAACATTTAAGTCACACTGGAGTATAAGTCGCTTTTTTGGGGGAAATTTATTCGATAAAACCCAACACCAAGAATAGACATTTGAAAGGCAATTTAAAATAAATAAAGAATAGTGAACAACATCCTCAATAAGTATATGTTATATGACGCATAAATAACCAACTGAGAAGGTGCTGGTATGTTAAGAGTCATTCAAATAACTATAACATATAGAACATGCTATACATTTACCAAACAATCTGTCACTCCTAATTACTAAATCCCAAGAAATCTTACACGTCTAGTCCAGGGGTCGGCAACCTTCAGCATACAAAGAGCCATTTGAGCCCATTTCCCACCAAAGTTAACCCATCTAGAGCCGCAAACTCTGTTTGAGCCCTAAAATGACAATAACACAACTTTTAGTTTAATTACATTGAAGCAATAGTATTTATGATATCAAACACTAGACAGAGACGGCATTGGGGAGGAGACCCTGCCCCAAGTGGAGGAGTTTAAGTACCTAGGAGTCTTGTTCACGAGTGAGGGAAGAGTGGATCGTGAGATCGACAGGCGGATCGGTGCGGCGTCTTCAGTAATGCGGACGTTGTATCGATCCGTTGTGGTGAAGAAGGAGCTGAGCCGGAAGGCAAAGCTCTCAATTTACCGGTCGATCTACGTTCCCATCCTCACCTATGGTCATGAGCTTTGGGTCATGACCGAAAGGATAAGATCACGGGTACAAGCGGCCGAAATGAGTTTCTTCCGCCGTGTGGCGGGTCTCTCCCTTAGAGATAGGGTGAGAAGCTCTGCCATCCGGGAGGAACTCAAAGTAAAGCCGCTGCTCCTCCACATCGAGAGGAGCCAGATGAGGTGGTTTGGGGCATCTGGTCAGGATGCCACCCGAACGCCTCCCTAGGGAGGTGTTTAGGGCACGTCCAACCGGTAGGAGGCCACGGGGAAGACCCAGGACACGTTGGAAAGACTATGTCTCCCGGCTGGCCTGGGAACGCCTCGGGATCCCCCGGGAAGAGCTAGACGAAGTGACTGGGGAGAGGGAAGTCTGGGCTTCCCTGCTTAGGCTGCTGGCCCCGCGATCCGACCTCGGATAAGCGGAAGATGATGGATGGATGGATGGACAATATATTACATTTGGCAACAGTAATAAGTATTCAACAAAGTGTACAGTAAATACTCCCGTTCAAAATACACTTAAGCAGTTTTAAGTGCTTAAAACATCATAAAGGATGGTCTTGGAAACGTGCGGGTGAGGACACACATTACCCTGCTAATCCCAGGTCAAGGATTAGCATGTGCTACATCAACAATCTTACACAGAAAACAACATTATAAAACATTTCACAAATAGTTTGGAATGTGTTTATCAAATGACATTTGGTACCAATTGAAATGGAACCACTGTTTATTTTGAAAAAAAGTGTATTTTCTTCATGAAGCAGCGAGCGGAGATTAGCACGGCACTGGGCCTCACACAAAAAGGAAATAGCACTCACCGTGCGGTCGGCCCAGATGCGACACAGGGCTTCTCGGCTCGGGTGGTTTTACAGCCTTTCTACTTGCACTTTCTTAGAATTAATAAACACGTTGTCATTAACTTAGACTTGGTGTTTATTTACCAATCTCCGTGTATTTTCCACCACAAAGACCACTACCACCACACTATCTTTCATTAAACCTTTTAAAGCCCTAGCTGTTTGTTTACATCCTTTTTTTATTTTATTTCATTTGCTATTTGGGCTTATTGTGCTTTGTGGACTTGGAGAAGGCATTCGACCGTGTCCCTCGGGAAGTCCTGTGGGGAGTGCTCAGAGAGTATGGGGTATCGGACTGTCTTATTGTGGCGGTCCGCTCCCTGTATGATCAGTATCAGAGCTTGGTCCGCATTGCTGGCAATAAGTCCGACACATTTCCAGTGAGGGTTGGACTCCGCCAAGGCTGTCTTTTGTCACCGATTCTGTTCATAACTTTTATGGACAGAATTTCTAGGCGCAGTCAAGGCGTTGAGGGGTTCCGGTTTGGTGGCCACAGGATTAGGTCTCTGCTTTTTGCAGATGATGTGGTCCTGATGGCTTCATCTGGCCGGGATCTTCAGCTCTCACTGGATCGGTTCGCAGCCGAGTGTGAAGCGACCGGAATGAGAATCAGCACCTCCAAGTCCGAGTCCATGGTTCTCGCCCGGAAAAGGGTGGAATGCCATCTCCGGGTTGGGGAGGAGACCCTGCCCCAAGTGGAGGAGTTCAAGTACCTAGGAGTCTTGTTCACGAGTGGGGGAAGAGTGGATCGTGAGATCGACAGGCGGATCGGTGCGGCGTCTTCAGTAATGCGGACGTTGTACCGATCCGTTGGGGTGAAGAAGGAGCTGAGCCGGAAGGCAAAGCTCTCAATTTACCGGTCGATCTACGTTCCCATCCTCACCTATGGTCATGAGCTTTGGGTCATGACCGAAAGGATAAGATCACGGGTACAAGCGGCCGAAATGAGTTTCCTCCGCCGTGTGGCGGGGCTCTCCCTTAGTGATAGGGTGAGAAGCTCTGCCATCCGGGAGGAGCTCAACGTAAAGCCGCTGCTCCTTCACATCGAGAGGAGCCAGATGAGGTGGTTCGGGCATCTGGTCAGGATGCCACCCGAACGCCTCCCTAGGGAGGTGTTTAGGGCACGTCCAACCGGTAGGAGGCCACGGGGAAGACCCAGGACACGTTGGGAAGACTATGTCTCCCGGCTGGCATGGGAACGCCTCGGGATCCCCCGGGAAGAGCTAGACGAAGTGGCTGGAGAGAGGGAAGTCTGGGCTTCCCTGCTTAGGCTGCTTCCCCCGCGACCCGACCTCGGATAAGCGGAAGATGATGGATGGATGGATGGATGGATTTGGGCTTATTGCAAGATGACGTTCCACATCCCAAGAGCTAGCTTATGTAGCCGAGTGCCCTACCTTCGTCTACCGCTCACAATACACCCGACCTCTATGTCCCCTCACATGAGTGGTGAGCCCATTGGAGGGGTGACCCACATTGCCTCTTCGGGCTGTGCCTGGCCGGGCCCCATGGGGACAGGCTCGCCATCGTGCCCCAACCCCGGGCCTGGCTCCAGAGGGGGCCCCCGGTGACCCGCGTCTGGGCAAGGGAAATCTTAGTCCATGTTGAAGTCTTCTAAGGGAAGTCTTCGAGCTGCTCTTTGTCTGATCCCTCACTTAGGACCTGTTTGTCTTGGGAGACCCTACCAAGAGGCATGAAATCCCCGGGACAACATAGCTCCTAGGATTGAAAGGAGCCAGATGAGGTGTTGCGGGCATTTGGTCAGGACGCCACCCGAACGCCTCCCTAGGGAGGTGTTTCGGGCACGTCGGACTGGTAGGAGGCTAGGGGAAGACCCAGGACACGTTGGGAAGACTATGTCTCCCGGCTGGCCTGGAAAGGCCTCGGGATCCCCCGGGAAGAGCTTGACGAAGTGGCTGGGGAGAGGAAAGTCTGGGCTTCCCTGCTTTGGCTGAAGGTGGATGGATGGACATTTCCGTTGTTGTTGTTGCACTAGTGAGTCACAGATGAGGAGATGATGCTCCGTTATTGATTTAAGTAAAGTCATTAAAACCGGTAGCTCCGTCTTTTGACACTTTTTCGATACCCGTTCTTGCACACTACACCGCTACAACAAAGATGACGGGGAGAAGACGCTGTAGAAGTGAAGCCACGAAAATAAGACCGCCCACAAAACGGTGCATCGTCAAGCGACTGTCACGACTCGGACTGTGAGGTGGTTGTTTTCCCAAGAAGCGAGCGAACTTATATTGTAAAGACATCTTTTATTCTCTAACACAGGGGTGTCGACCTCAAATACAGAGAGGGCCAAAATTTTAAACTGAACAAAGCCGCGGGCCAAGGTTGAACAAATTAACCTTTTAGGTGGTAGCGTGTATTGTTGCGTCCCGGAAGAATTAGTGCTGCAAGGGGTAATGGGTATTTGTTCTGTTGTGTTACGGTGCGGATCTTCTCCCGAAATGTGTTTGTCATTCTTGTTTGGTGTGGGTTCATAGTGTGTTGGATATTTGTAACAGTGTTAAAGTTGTTTATTCGGACACCCTCAGTGTGACCTGTATAGCTGTTGACTAAGTATGCTTTGCATTCACTTATGAGTGTGTACAAGCTGCTTATATCATGAGGCTGGGCCGGCACGCTGTTTGTATGGAGGATAAGCAGACGTGACGGCAGGTTGTAGAGAACGTTAAAGGCATTGCCTTCAAGGCACGGCCCCCAATATTGTTGTCCGGGTGGAAATTGGGAGATATTCACGAGCATGGTTGCCCAGGGAGATTTTCGGGAGGGGCACTGAACTTCGGGAGTCTCCCGGGAAAATCGGGACGGTTGGCAAGTATGAGCATTAGCGGTGAATGCGGTGTTACTGCGGCACCGCCTCTGTATAATACCGGTGGGCCAGCTCTAATGTTAATTTGATATTGCCTCAAGGGCCAAATGAAATTACATGGCGGGCCAAATTTGGCCCGCGGGCCAAAGTTTGACACCCATGCTCTTATACAATAACTAACAAAAGGCAAACAAAAGGCGCTCACAATGGAGGTACAAAAACTTAGCTATGGAAACAAAAACTTGCACAATGGCATGAATATGAACAACTAAAACAAAAACACTTACTGTGACGAGAAAGGGAATGAGAAAAAGCAGCATGGATATCATGGGTGCAGGAGGTGATGTTGCCAGACTGACTACCCGGTAACTGTGGCTTAAATAATACTATGGTGATTGAAAACAGGTGCATGACATGGGGACAGGTGAAAACTAATGGGTTGGCATGGAAACAAAGCAAACAAGGAAGTGCAAAAGCAGGAAACAATGTCCAAAAAACAAAACCGAACATGACTAAAACGAAACATGAACACACAGACATGACCGAGACGGTCAGAAAGAGACTTGAAGATGGTTTGTAAAACATAATCTATGCAACATTTTGACCAAAGATCCACCATTACATGTTGTGTAGACCACAATGAAGTGTTTTACTTTTAGAAAAAAATCTGAATATGACCCCCTTTAATCCGCTCTATGGTCTGAAAAATACAGTATTCCTTGGTCAGTGCAGGTTTTCGTTTCGGCATTGGACTAGATTCCTTCGTTGACTGGATCCCAGAAGACAACGGATTTGGTGCATATGTCATTCATGAACCAGAAAGTATCAAAAACAAATACACTATTTTTTCCGCTTTGGTTATAAAGTCCAAGTCCGAGTCCATGGTTCTCGCCCGGAAAAGGGTGGAATGCCATCTCCGGGTTGGGGAGGAGACCCTGCCCCAAGTGGAGGAGTTCAAGTACCTAGGAGTCTTGTTCACGAGTGAGGGAAGAGTGGATCGTGAGATCAACAGGCGGATCGGTGCGGCGTCTTCAGTAATGCGGACGTTGTACCGATCCGTTGTGGTGAAGAAGGAGCTGAGCCGGAAGGCAAAGCTCTCAATTTACCGGTCGATCTACGTTCCCATCCTCACCTATGGTCATGAGCTTTGGGTCATGACCGAAAGGATAAGATCACGGGTACAAGCGGCCGAAATGAGTTTCCTCCGCCGTGTGGCGGGGCTCTCCCTTAGAGATAGGGTGAGAAGCTCTGCCATCCGGGAGGAGCTCAAAGTAAAGCCACTGCTCCTTCACATCGAGAGGAGCCAGATGAGGTGGTTCGGGCATCTGGTCAGGATGCCACCCGAACGCCTCCCTAGGGAGGTGTTTAGGGCACGTCCAACCGGTAGGAGGCCACGGGGAAGACCCAGGACATGTTGGGAAGACTATGTCTCCCAGCTGGCCTGGGAACGCCTCGGGATCCCCCGGGAAGAGCTAGACGAAGTGGCTGGGGAGAAGGAAGTCTGGGTTTCCCTGCTTAGGCTGTTGCCCCCGCGACCCGACCTCGGATAAGCGGAAGATGATGGATGGATGGATGGATGGATGGTTATAAAGGTTTGCGACAATGCTAACTTCATACACTTCACTCAACACAGACGTCATAATTGTCACGTTGGAAGCGCATAGTGATGCGCGTTTTGTTCAACCCCGTGATGCAAAAGGACCAGTCGGACAGGACTTACAGGTAAGGGCTTGATTTAATCCAAAAAATAACAACACTGGTACAAAACAGACAAAAATCAACAAAAGAAAAGCGTGCCAAACGCATGGGAAGCAAAGACTATTACTTAGCACGGGATCGAGGAGTTCAAGGGCAGCATGCCGAACGCATGGGAAGACAAGACTAGAAATGTCAACGTGAGTGTTGCTTACCACAAACAAAGGACCAAGGCCGAACAACGGGAGAAGGCAGGCTTAAATAAGGAAGTAATCAACAAACACAGGTGTGCGTCAGGAGCCAGTGACAGGTGAAAACAATACGTGACTATGGTAACAGAATAGACAAGGAAGTGCCACCAGGAACTAAGGTAAATATTAGCAGACCATAATACCAAAACGGAACAAAACCAGAATATGCTATGATCTGGGCAGCGGATCATAACAATAACGTCATCAACGCTCACATTTTAAGCATTCACAAACAGTTTCAAACAAGGATGAGGTGACAGAAGAAAGGTAAAAATATAAGAACTGTCTGTGGCAGCATAAGAGAAAGTTACCATGAATTGATTAACGTGGATTTAAACAAGTTGAAAAACTTATTCAGGTGTTACCATTTAGTGGTTGATCGTACAGATTATCAATCAATCAATCAATGTTTACTTATATAGCCCTAAATCAGTAGTGTCTCAAAGGGCTGCACAAACCACTACGACATCCTCGGTAGGCCCACATAAGGGCAAGGAAAACTCACACCCAGTGGGACGTCGGTGACAATGATGACTATGAGAACCTTGGAGAGGAGGAAAGCAATGGATGTCGAGCGGGTCTAACATGATACTGTGAAAGTTCAATCCATAATGGATCCAACACAGTCGCGAGAGTCCAGTCCAAAGCGGATCCAACACAGCAGCGAGAGTCCCGTTCACAGCGGGGCCAGCAGGAAACCATCCCAAGCGGAGGCGGATCAGCAGCGCAGAGATGTCCCCAGCCGATACACAGGCAAGCAGTACATGGCCACCGGATCGGACCGGACCCCCTCTACAAGGGAGAGTGGGACATAGAAGAAAAAGAAAAGAAACGGCAGATCAACTGGTCTAAAAAGGGAGTCTATTTAAAGGCTAAAGTATACAAATGAGTTTTAAGGTAAGACTTAAATGCTTCTACTGAGGTGGCATCTCGAACTTTTACCGGGAGGGCATTCCAGAGTACTGGAGCCCGAACGGAAAACGCTCTATAGCCCGCAGACTTTTTTTGGGCTTTGGGAATCACTAATAAGCCGGAGTCCTTTCAACGCAGATTTCTTGCCGGGACATATGGTACAATACAATCGGCAAGATAGGCTGGAGCTAGACCGTGTAGTATTTTATACGTAAGTAGTAAAACCTTAAAGTCACATCTTAAGTGCACAGGAAGCCAGTGCAGGTGAGCCAGTACAGGCGTAATGTGATCAAACTTTCTTGTTCTTGTCAAAAGTCTAGCAGCCGCATTTTGTACCAACTGTAATCTTTTAATGCTAGACATGGGGAGACCCGATAATAATACGTTACAGTAATCGATGCGAGACGTAACAAACGCATGGATAATGATCTCAGCGTCTTTAGTGGACAGAATGGAGCGAATTTTAGCGATATTACGGAGATGAAAGAAGGCCGTTTTAGTAACGCTTTTAATGTGTGACTCAAAGGAGAGAGTTGGGTCGAAGATAACACCCAGATTCTTTACCGTATATTATGTACTGTACTGTGCAATCTACTAATAAAAGTTTCAATCAATCAAATATGTACAAGTTTTATTTGTGCATCCCATTGCACATATCTGTGGTGTGTTCAAGGATCATTGGTTAGAGTTAGAAACAAAAAACATCACTTGTTTTTTTTAAAGACTTGACTTCCAGCAGATGCACTAATAACATAATCATTACCCTAATCCTGTATTATGATTTGTATTATCCACTGATGATAATTATGTGTGTATCAGCTAATCTCTTCCTAACACAAACTTGACAAATTTGTAATCACAATGATTTAAATTATTTTTCTTGCAATTTCATATTGAATTTGTTTGCACAGACTTGTATATTCTGTTCGAATATATATAATATAATATATATATAATATATACACCAATTCTGTTCATAACTTTTATGGACAGAATTTCTAGGCGCAGCCAAGGCGTTGAGGGGATCCGGTTTGGTGACCGCAGGATTAGGTCTCTGCTTTTTGCAGATGATGTGGTCCTGATGGCTTCATCTGACCGGGATCTTCAGCTCTCGCTGGATCGGTTCGCAGCCGAGTGTGAAGCGACCGGAATGAGACTCAGCACCTCCAAGTCCGAGTCCATGGTTCTCGCCCGGAAAAGGGTGGAATGCTATCTCCGGGTTGGGGAGGAGACCCTGCCCCAAGTGGAGGAGTTCAAGTACCTAGGAGTCTTGTTCACGAGTGAGGGAAGAGTGGATCGTGAGATCGACAGGCGGATCGGTGCGGCGTCTTCAGTAATGCGGACGTTGTACCAATCCGTTGTGGTGAAGAAGGAGCTGAGCCGGAAGGCAAAGCTCTCAATTTACCGGTCGATCTACGTTCCCATCCTCACCTATGGTCATGAGCTTTGGGTCATGACCGAAAGGATAAGATCACGGGTACAAGCGGCCGAAATGAGTTTCCTCCGCCATGTGGCGGGGCTCTCCCTTAGAGATAGGGTGAGAAGCTCTGCCATCCGGGAGGAACTCAAAGTAAAGCCGCTGCTCCTCCACATCAAGAGGAGCCAGATGAGGTGGTTCGGGCATCTGGTCAGGATGCCACCCGAACGCCTCCCTAGGGAGGTGTTTAGGGCACGTCCAACCGGTAGGAGGCCACGGGGAAGACCCAGGACACGTTGGGAAGACTACGTCTCCCGGCTGGCCTGGGAACGCCTCGGGATCCCCCGGGAAGAGCTAGACGAAGTGGCTGGGGAGAGGGAAGTCTGGGTTTCCCTGCTTAGGCTGTTGCCCCTGCGACCCGACCTCGGATAAGCGGAAGATGATGGATGGATGGATGGACTTGTATATGTTTTTGAAAAAATAAATTGTATAACAGGGTTTATGCAAATATGTTTTAAAAAAGGTAATCCCAATTTTAATTAGGGTTTTGAAAAGACGGTTTCAATCAAATCAATGCAATAATTAGTTTTTTTAGTGCATGTAAACATACCGGGGGCCCGATCTACTAAAGGTGTGTGTTTATTAAAACTTGTGCAAACTTGATGCAAAGCTGATCTGTAAAGCTTGTGCGCTGAGGCTTGCTTCTCTTTAGTGAGCAGAATAAGGAGCGCATTCCGTTTATTGTGTTTGTCTTCATGAATATTCAGAATATTTGCTGATCGTCAGAACGGCCACAATACTGGCGGGAGAAGATGCAAGTATAATTATTTAGAAAGGTGCATGCAATCTAGCAGTTGGACAGAAATAGTTGTGGGAAAGGAGGCGATTGCGCTGTGACTGATGTATACTTGACAATATACAGTCAATCAATCAATCAATCAATCAATCAATGTTTATTTATTTAGCCCCAAATCACAAATGTCTCAAAGGACTGCACAAATCATTACGACTACAACATCCTCGGAAGAACCCACAAAAGGGCAAGGAAAACTCACACCCAGTGGGCAGGGAGAATTCACATCCAGTGGGACGCCAGTGACAATGCAGACTATGAGAAACCTTGGAGAGGACCTCCGATGTGGGCAACCCCCCCCCCTCTAGGGGACCGAAAGCAATGGATGTCGAGCGGGTCTAACATGATACTGTGAAAGTTCAATCCATAGTGGCTCCAACACAGCCGCCAGAGTTCAGTTCAAGCGGATCCAAGACAGCAGCGAGAGTCCCGTCCACAGGAGACCATCTCAAGCGGATCAGCAGCGTAGAGATGTCCCCAACCGATACAGGCGAGCGGTCCATCCTGGGTCTCGACTCTGGACAGCCAGTACTTCATCCATGGTCATTCGGACCGGACCCCCTCCACAAGGGAGGGGGGCACATAGGAGAAAGAAAAGATGCGGCAGATCAACTGGTCTAAAAAGGAGGTCTATTTAAAGGCTAGAGTATACAGATGAGTTTTAAGGTGAGACTTAAATGCTTCTACTGAGGTAGCATCTCGAACTGTTACCGGTCGTGGTCAAAAGTTTACAAACACTTGTGAAGGACATCATTTCATGGCTGTCTTGAGATTCCAATAATTTCTACAACTCTTATTTTTTATGTGTTAGAGTGATTATGGGTCTACTGAAAATGTGACCAAATCTGCTGGGTCAAAAGTATACATGCAGCAATGTTAATATTCGGTTACGTCTCTTGGTAAGTTTCACTGAAATAAGGCGCTTTTGGTAGCCATCCACAAGCTTCTGGTTGAATTTTTGAACACAATTGGTCTAGTTCAGCTAAATGTGTTGGTTTTCTGACATGGACTTGTTTCTTCAGCATTGTCCACATGTTTAAGTCAGGACTTTGAGAAGGCCATTCTAAAACCTTAACACTAGCCTTATTTAGCCATTCTTTTACCGCTTTTGACGTGTGTTTGGGGTCATTGTCCTGTTGGAACACCCAACTTTACTCAAGACCCAACCTCCGGGTTGACAATTTTAGGTTATGCTGAAGAATTTGAAGGTAATTCTCCTTTTCAATTGGCCCATTTGCTCTCCATAAAGCACCAGTTCCATTGGCAGCAAAACAGGCCCAGAGCATAATACTACCACCACCATGTTTGACGGTAGGGATGGTGTTCCTCACCTTTTCTCCTCCAGACATATTGCAGGGTATTGTGGCCAAACACCTCAACTTTTTGTTTCATCTGACCAGAGAACTTTTCTTCCAGAAAGTCTTATCTTTGTCCGTGTGATGTCAGATGTAACAAAAATTGAGCTGTTTGGCCACAATACCCAGCAATGTTTGGAGGCTATTTCATCCCTACAAGCCTGTTTTGTATAATATCCCCTGAAGAGCTGCGAAACAGGCTTGTACGGATGAAATAGCCTCTGTGTTTTTTCCTGACCTAACGTGCATATATATATATATATATATATATATATATATATATATATATATATATATATATATATATTATTGCAGTTCTGAGTGTTGCTGGGTCAGGTTTGGTTTTGGAATTGGATTGCATTGTAATGGTATTGCTGTGTATTGTTTTGTTGGATTGATAAAAAAAAATAAAAATAAATCAATGTTTGAAAAAAAGAGAATCAATTCTGAATCGCACAACGTGAGAATCGCGATTCAAATTCGAATCGATTTTTTCCCACACCCTTAATATATATATATATATATATATATATATATATATATATATATATATATACACTGTATATATATATATATATATATATATATATATACATATATAGTATATATATACTGTATATATATACTGTATATATATATCCATCCATCCATCCATTTTCTACCGCTTATTCCCTTTCGGGGTCACGGGGGGCGCTGGCGCCTATCCCAGCTACAATCGGGCGGAAGGCAGGGTACACCCTGGACAAGTCGCCACCTCATCGCAGGGCCGTATATATATATATATATATATATATATATATATATATATATATATACATATATATATATATATATATATATATATATATATATATACATATATATATATTAAGGGTGTGGGAAAAAATCGATTCGAATTTGAATCGCGATTCTCACGTGCGATTCAGAATCGATTCTCATTTTTTTAAACATTGATTTATTTATTTATTTTTTTTTTTTTTTTATCAATCCAACAAAACAATACACAGCAACACCATAACAGTGCAATCCAATTCCAAAACCAAACCTGACCCAGCAACACTCAGAACTGCAAATAAACGGAGCAATTGAGTGGAGACACAAAACACGACACAGAATCAATAACAGTATCAAAACCTCATTTAAATTAGGTGGTCTGCACCAGTTATACAAAGTAAATGGTACACAGTCTTAGTAGATCACAACCTCACATGACACTATTAGGGACAGTTTGCACATGCTGTTTATTGCATTGAATCTGGATGATAGTAGATAAGGCCCAAAGTGTCTGTAACATTGGGTTTAGGGTGGGCATGGGGCCCCTTTAGGAGTCTTGTGCATGAGGGCCCAGAATTTGGTGTTACACCCCTGCATATGTGAGACAAAAAAAAACTGCTGCTCGCTCATTTTGTTGAGTAGATGTGTCATTGAAAGATGAGGAAACAAGGTGAGAAATTACCAAAGAAATGGAAAATAAATGAAAAGAAAAACTTGCTAGTATTAGTTGAACTGTTGACATGTTGACATGTTGACGGTAACAGTTCGAGATGCCACCTCAGTAGAAGCATTTAAGTCTCACCTTAAAACTCATTTGTATACTCTAGCCTTTAAATAGACTCCCTTTTTAGACCAGTTGATCTGCTGTTTCTTTTCTTTTTCTTCTATGTCCCACTCTCCCCTGTGGAGGGGGTCCGGTCCGATCCGGTGGCCATGTACTGCTTGCCTGTGTATCGGCTGGGGACATCTCTGCGCTGCTGATCCGCCTCCGCTTGGGATGGTTTCCTGCTGGCTCCGCTGTGAACGGGACTCTCGCTGCTGTGTTGGATCCGCTTTGGACTGGACTCTCGCGACTGTGTTGGATCCATTGTGGATTGAACTTTCACAGTATCATGTTAGACCCGCTCGACATCCATTGCTTTCCTCCTCTCTAAGGTTCTCATAGTCATCATTGTCACCGACGTCCCACTGGGTGTGAGTTTTCCTTGCCCTTATGTGGGCCTACCGAGGATGTCGTGGTGGTTTGTGCAGCCCTTTGAGACACTAGTGATTTAGGGCTATATAAGTAAACATTGATTGATGATTGATTGATTGATGTACTTCTAAATAGTATTACACTAAACACATTGCTGCAGTGGTCTGTTTTGTCATTTATTTTCTCTAAGGAGAATTGTCAATGTTTTCACTGCCTCCGGCAATTACTTGTGGTCATAATTAATTTAAAAAAATAACCCTTTTAGAGATAGATTTGCCCCGGGGATGTTAATACGTTGCACAGGTGCCGGCAACCTGCTTGCCGCTGTAAAGTGGTAAACATTCCCAGCACAATTAATTACTTTTCTATTCTATTAATGCTCGTTAGTCTTCTGTCCATTCTCACTTTGCACTTGACAATCAATTCGAATCTATTCACTGTGGCCCTTGATGAACATATCTGCATTAGTGTGTCGTAAGAATATATTATGGCAAGTCTGTCCAATATTCACACAACTCTGCTAAATGGCTCCTCAGGGAGGCCTTTGGCTCCTTGCTGCAAAATTCTCTACTATTTCACAATGTTATGCGGCGCGTGCATGCGTGTGCGTGTGTGTGTGTGTGTGTGTGTGTGTGTGTGTGTGTGTGTGTGGTTATCTGAGTGCTGTGATCTAATTGGACAGGGCTAGAGCCTCAGGATATCAAATACTGGACATAAAGCACTATGATTAGGGCATGTGATACAGCAGGATAGGATTGGATAGGATAGGATAGGTCTTTATTGTCATTGCACAAGTACAACGAAACTTTGTTTTCAGCACAAACCTGTTCAAGATTACACAAACAAACAGTGTTCAGGGTTACAGAACAAGAACGCTGATGGGTCGCCATAAGGCGCCCCGTAAAAGATGGGAAAAAGGTCAACGCTGAGAGTAAAAAAATACTCCTAAGGGGGCCCAGTCTGGAGTGGGAAAAAAACCTCCATAGCAAAGCACATACACATATTACAACATACATCTCGGGATATCTAGCAACAGAGGGAAGGTAGTTCAAGGTGATGGTGGTAGGCCGCAGTTCTCAGGCGCTGGGATTTGCGTCGAGGGCGTTGGGTTGGGGGGGATGGGGTGTGTATGTGTGGTGTATATTTTTCTGGATGTGTGTGTGTGTGTGTGTAAGCCCGTAGTGTGTCGCTGTTCCGCGGCCTTGATGTATTGCAGTCGCTAGTCCAAAGTCAACAACAACAGGTGTGTGTCCGAGAAAGACAAAAAGGGAGTTTGTTGTGTCTTCACTGCGCTGTCCTTCAGGAGAGTCTCAAAGCCAGGGAAACAATCCAAGTTAAAATGTTTTTTATGTGGGTGAAAATAAAATTTGCTTTTCACTCTAAATTGTCTATGGCGGGTCCTCAAAACTGCGGAGTAGACAGTCCTTTGTGATCCACAGTTCTTCCCGCATCCTCCAATCATTTCTGGCAGCTTTGGGGTACTTTGAAGACTGCCGTCAACTTCCAATTTGTCGACAAACCAGAGAAACGCTTACTCCAATCAGCAGATGTCCTGTTGTCATAATTACGAATATGTGGATATCTTCACGTCCTCGACAGAAAAGGGTCGCCACTCCTTCTTCTCCCAAGAGTCCGTCGTGTGGCCAGCAACAACCGCTTCGTCACGACAGCAGGTTCCCCCAAACCCAAGATCTTGTCAATTTTGTTGAGGCCAGTTAAATAGTTCCAATGTTTAGATTTGGAGAGCAGTGCAAAAAAATGCAACGGGGAGAGATAAGGGAGAGGAAAGGGGAGCGTCAGAGAGAAATCTAGATACCAAAAACAGATTTTTTTTTTCTTAAATGACATTTATATGATATTTTTTAGGGGTGAATCAGCCCAATCTCACCATAAAAATTTACCAGACAGAAGTGGTTGAAAAGTGTGTTTTCAAAATGATGCTGTAGACTTTTGCAAAGATTTTACAGCATTTATCAGTATTATTTCCCGCGAAATTACTGTGAAATTTATTGTGAAAGTAATGCAATTATCAGCTTAAAAAGTACACGTATATAATAAAATTTGGGCTGGGCAAATTAATGCGTTAATTGCGAGTTAACTCATCAATCTATTAACGCCGACAATTATTTTATCGCACATTTGCGTATGTTGTTTACATGCTTTTATTTTGTTAACGCCTTTTGTTAACAAGATGGCAGCGCCCCGATGTACTTCGGCGTGGAGGGGCTCTTGGTAAAGATGGAACATTTGGCAAAAATACCGGACAATTCTGCAAATTTCATGGCTGGCTTACAGCGTGGTCACTCCTGGATCACTTACGACCGCCAGACAATTCTGAATGTGGATAGATCGGGCCGTTTTGGACTGAATGACGCGTGCTTGCTAGACCGGCTAGCTAGCATGGGAATACTTTGCCGGCTACATCCAGCGGCTTGTGAAGCAGCGGAGTATTTGTGTTGTCTGTCTATTTATGAATAATGCAGACGAGGAGTGTTGGCTGAGTTCTTAACGTTTGCTTTCAGAGCGTGCATATCACAACATACAAGATGTCGTCATGGCGACACAACCTATACCGGGCTACCGCGCATGCTCGTCACTCCTGTTGCATGCTGGGTAGGGTAGTTATTTTATTCCCTGGCTCATAACATCACAATATAGTACCATGTATATGCGTTTAGTTTATCAAAGCATCAAGCAAACAATCGGAAAATTCCCATCATATCAATTCCTAGATATGGTCATAATTATTTTAAGTGCACTACGCAGAATAAACACAACATTATTAATATTGCTACTACGGATAATTTGATCAAAAATTCCCTAAAACAGCCCACTACCTATAATATAGGTTTTTTAAACATAAGACTCTGATAAAAAAAAATGTTTCTGCTGTTACCTCAGAATTGCCTGTTCAGATGTTATGATTGTGGCTCAGAGATTTGTATGTAGATTATATTTATTTTCCATAACAAACAGGATAACTTAAATACCCTGGCAGTGGCAATAAGCTTAATTGTTTGTATTTACATTTTTGGAGTTGATTTTCATAAAATTTGCTATTTAACTGCTACTGTTTAACAAGGACTGATTTAAATTGTGTTTGCACAACAAATGTTTTGGCGCTTTTGTTCATGTGGGAGAATATTCCAATAAAGGTGCACTACACACTACTTTTGAATTCATTATTGGGCTTTGCGTATACAATGCAGTTAATCGCGATTAATCAGAGAAATAGTGCGATTAACTTCGATTAAACATTTTAATCGTTGCCCGGCCCTAAATAAAATATTTAACACTGCACTGAACGCATGACTGGAATAACATGTGACTGATTGTCCACTGCTTGCGAGGAGGTGGCGACTTGTCCAGGGTGTACAACGCCTTCCGCCCGATTGTAGCTGAGATAGGCACCAGCGCCCCCCGCGACCCCAAAGGGAATAAGCGGTAGGAAATGGATGGATGGATGATTGTCCACTGTATTTAATTCAAGACAATATAAGACGTTTTCTCGAGAAATCCTCATGGAAAATAAGCAGCAGAAATTAATCTGTGAGCAGGGATGTCACCACATTGTCCTACATCTGCCAGTCCAGCGGACAAAATATCACGCTCAATAAACTCTAACCGTAAAGTTGATTGTCAACAATTCAAAGCAGTTCATCTAAGTTAGGGATGCCCTAACTTTTTCCACGGAGGGCCACACACTCAAAACTCAAATGATGCAGGGCCATTTTAAGGATTTTTTTTTTTTTTTTTTAAACCCTCAGGGCCCTCATCCTCAAGATTGGTGACTATTCAAGGTCCGTGGGACCTGAAACGGTCTCTGTCATAAAAGTGTTCAATAAGTTATATATTAATATGTATTTATATATTTCAATTATTATTATCTTTTTACTTAAACTTCAACTTAAATATCCCGATTAACTTCAAATTTTTCCACTGATATTTTCTTGTCAAAAAAAAAACATTTTTTTAATGGCAAACACAAAATATCCAAAATTATCCCCCATAAAAATTTCAGAATGGAATATTTGATATGAAGTAATTAGATACTAAATCCACCAATAATTCATAACATCATAGATTTTTGATTCATTATTTTAATTTTTTAGCATTGACAGTTTTAAAAAATACATTAAAGTCTCGGGGATATAAGCGTGTTACAAATAAGTCATTCATTTTTTTTTTTTTACTTTTAATGCTTGAAGGGGAACATTATCACCAGAGCTATGTAAGCGTCAATATATACCTTGATGGTGCATAAAAAAGACCATATGTTTTTTTAACCGATTTCCGAACTCTAAATTTGCCGATTTAAACGCCTTTCAATTGTTCGCCTGTCGGAGCGATGACCTTTCACCCGTGACGTCACATCGTGAAGCGACCCGCCATTTTCTCAGACACATTACACACACCGAGTCAAATCAGCTCTGTTATTTTCCGTTTTTTCGACTATTTTCCGGTACCTTGGAGACATCATGCCTCGTCAGGGTGTAACAACACGAACAGAGACGGAATCAAGTTGCACCAGTGGTCAAAAGATGCGAAAGTCCCTCGTTTGTTCTGCACACTTTACAGGCGACAGCTATGCTACGACAGAGATGGCAAGAATGTGTGGATATCCTGCGACACTCAAAGCAGATGCATTTCCAACGTTAAAGTCAACGAAATCACAAAGGTGAGTTTTGTTGATGTCATTGACTTATGTGGAGTATGCTAATCAGACATATTTGGTCACGGCATGACTGCAAGTTAATGGATGCTAACATACTATTTAGGCTAGCTGTATGTACATATTGCATCATTATGCCTCATTTGTAGCTATATTTGCATCCAGCCTTTCCCTCCATCCACATTTAATGCCAAACAAACACATACCAATCGTTGGTTAGAAGGCGATCGCCAAATTCGTCCGCGCTTCCTCATGTGTCGTGATATGGTTCAAAAGCTTCTGTTTCTTCTTTAATTTCGTTTTCGGTACCTGCCTCCACTCTCCAACCATCCGTTTCAGTACGTGCGTAATCTGTTGAATCGCTTACGGCGCTGAAATCCGAGTCGGAATCCGAGCTACTATGCTGTACCTTTCTGTGCTATCCGCCATGTTTGTTTCTGTGTGGTCACGCTGTGACGTCACAGGATAATGGGCGGGTGGATATAACGACGGTTAAATCAGGCACTTTGAAGCCGTTTTTCGGGATATTGCGTGAAGGGTAAAATTTTGAGAAAAACTTCGAAAAATAAAATAAGCCATTGGGAACTGATTTTTATTGGCTTTAACCCTGCAGAAATTGTGATAACGTTCCCCTTTAAATCTCTAGGTCAGGTTCAATTCTATCCGCCGATTTTGTTATTGGAATATTCTCCAAAAGGGACCCCATTTAGCCCTGGTTTGGATAATGCTTCCATAGAGCCCCCCTACCTGCTTCTGAGGTGTCCGTATTGACGGTCGCCCTTGACGAAACTAGGCACAGTGGAACTCTTCTCTTGAGGCCAAGGCAGTGGTCCACCATGCAATTGCTAGGAGGAAAATGATAAAACCATAGACACAGGGATAGCCCTCAGTCCATCCTCGTGGGGGCTCACCTTGCGACCGGCAAGCCATCACTGCATCGGGTCTGTATGAAGCAACCCCAGGGGCACCACCTGGAATGTTGCCGCCATTAGGCCCAACAGCCTCCAGCCACCCTTCACTATTGTGTTTTCCCACAATTAAATGTGACAAGCTGTCCATTAGCACTGCTGTCCTCTTCAAGGCAAGGACAGCTGTCGTTGAGGTTTAATCTCTAACCAACCCAGATATTTTACCGTCCTGGATGGAACAAAGCAACTCTTCACCCTGTTCAAGGCCAGTCACAGGTCTTTGAGGTGTTCCAACACTTTCAAGGTGTCAAGTCGGGCTTGTTGTTCTGTTATGCAGCAAACCGGGTAGTTCAAGATATGAATTAGGGGGCTGCTGAAGCCATATCCTGCTTTTTTTTTTTTTTTTTTGTGGACTTCTGGATCTGCCTCCCGGGAGCCTTTTGGCCATGGAGACCAGCTGCAGGGTCTCTGCCACACCAGAGTCTGTTTGGATGTACTGGAGGAGATGCGGATGAGGGGACAGGACTGTGGAGCTAGCACTGAGCGCTGGGACGGAGAGGCTTCACGGTGTCTTGGCTGGGTGAGCAGGTGTCGGACACCTCAGTCACCTTGGACGTATCCTCGCTCATCCATTCGGACTGGACACTGGCCGGAAATGGAGTCGGCTGTCTTGGTTGCCTTGTTGGGTCTGCTTCTGTCTCTGGCCATGCTCCCTCCACCCCAGCAGACGATGGCGTGGAACACCGCAGAGGCCACCACAGTGGATATGTTTATTTTACTTTTTATTCATAGCTGTATGTAGAAGTGTCTGGTTGTATCTGCTGCTTTAATGTCTTTAATGTCCTATGTGTTCTTTGATGTTTGATGTTTCCCTCTTACACACATCAATCAATCAATCAATGTTTACTTATATAGCCCTAAATCACTAGTGTCTCAAAGGGCTGCACAAACCACCACGACATCCTCGGTAGGCCCACATAAGGGCAAGGAAAACTCACACCCAGTGGGACATCGGTGACAATAATGATCCAGTGGGACGTCTGTGACAATAATGATTATGAGAACCTTAGAGAGGAGGAAAGCAATGGATGTCGAGCGGGTCTAACATGATACTGTGAAAGTTCAATCCACAATGGATCCAACACAGTCGCGAGAGTCCAGTCCAAAGCGGGTCCAACTCAGCAGCGAGAGTCCCGTTCACAGCGGAGCCAGCAGGAAACCATCCCAAGCGGAGGCGGATCAGCAGCGCAGAGATGTCGAGGCGGATCAGCAGCGCAGAGATGTCCCCAGCCGATACACAGGCAAGCAGTACATGGCCACCGGATCGGACCGGACCCCCTCCACAGGGGAGAGTGGGACATAGAAGAAAAAGAAAAGAAACAGCAGATCAACTGGTCTAAAAAGGGAGTCTATTTAAAGGCTACAGTATACAAATGAGTTTTAAGGTGAGACTTAAATGCTTCTACTGAGGTGGCATCTCGAACTGTTACCGGGAGGGCATTCCAGAGTACTGGAGCCCGAACGGAAAACGCTCTATAGCCCGCAGACTTTTTTTGGGCTTTGGGAATCACTAACAAGCCGGAGTCCTTTGAACGCAGATTTCTTGCCGGGACATATGGTACAATACAATCGGCAAGATAGGATGGAGCTAGACCGTGTAGTATTTTATACGTAAGTAGTAAAACCTTAAAGTCACATCTTAAGTGCACAGGAAGCCAGTGCAGGTGAGCCAGTACAGGCGTAATGTGATCAAACTTTCTTGTTCTTGTCAAAAATGTGTAATATGGCTATGAGTTGTTGTTTTTTTTTTCCCCTTGGCCTCAGTCTGCACCCCCACTCCAGGGCCTAGGCTAAGACCGATTTTTTAATTTTATTTTAATCTTCTATTCCCCCCCCCCCCCTTGTTTATCTGTATGTCATCTTTTTTGTAAGGGGCGCTGGAAGCCGACAGACCCGTCAGCGATCCTGTTCTGTCTCCCTGTAATGTTTGTCTGATCTTGAATGGGATTGTGCTGAAAATTGTAATTTTCCTGAAGGAACTCTCCTGACGGAATAAATAAAGTACTATCTATCTATCCATCTATCTATCTATCTATCTATCTATCTATCTATCTATCTATCAGGCCCTCCAAAAAAAGCAGCAACAAGGAATTGGTGCACGCCAGACTGGCTGCTAAAGCTGGGGCATGATAAGCTCAGATGAACTGGTTATCCATTGCCTGGCGGCGCCTGGTAGGGGGGAATTGATCCCTGCCAGCTCTTGCCACAGTTCCTGCTAGCACAGCAAAGGTAAGGCTAACTTGGGGGGGAAGCTGGGTCATGGGGAGGGATGTGGAACTAGAAGCCTCTCCTATTTTCTGTCTTATTTTTATGTTTATGCAACATACTTCACGGATAGTCAAACAAACCCATCTTTCTCTTTTGGTGTAGTCTTGAAATGGCAAAACGCAAGACTCCTCCAGTAGCGTACAGGAAGCCTGTCCGACGTATGTCGGCGTGAGCCCCTGTCAAACATCGAAGCAGAAGGGGAGAATCTCGGCAGACCAGCTGGAAGCGGGCTGCTGCTCTCACAGCTACAGCCCTATGAAAAGCGTCCATTGGCTTATTCTCCAAAGCCTGCGAATAGTCATCACAGGTGGAAGTGAGGGAGTGGAAAAATGTCACCAATGCCGTCCTGTTACATTGTCTGGCATGCCAAGACAGTCACTTGGCGAAGAAAAAACAGGTGCGGATAAAGCCTCAGGGAGCATACAACCTTCTGGCTGCAGTAGTTCCTCTTACTTCGAAAAGTTTTATTTTTGTTCTTTTACTACTCACCCGGTCCAAGACCGCAACAAACAATTTCAGCCAAATAAGGTAGTGTTTTCCACTTACGGCATACTTGCCAACCCTCCCGGATTTTCCTGGAAACTCCCGAAATTCAGCGCCTCTCCCGGAAGAAATTTTTTCCCGAAAATCTCCCGAAATTCAGCCATAGCTGGAGGCCACGTCCCCTCCAGCTCAAACATGCACAGTTCGAAGCTTGAAAAGGAGGATTGCAGGCGGATCTGACGGCATTTAAAGTAATTTTTAAAAACGACTGCTAATCTTCCTCCTTTTCGACCGGACGACCGCGGAAAATTAAAGTAGGAACACTCCGGTGGCAGAAGTTCATTAAGAGGGGCAGACTCACTGGCCCTCGGTCATGTTTCCGTCACACAGAGGAAGTCAAATCCGCGGGAAGTGACGAAATCCTTCAGGATAAACGTATTGTTTGTCTAAGATCTTGCCTTCACAAGACCGAACCTGGCGGGGGCCAGCACGTCCAAGGGCGCAGCTAATCCAGGTGGGGCCCGACGAGAGAAGCCACGAGAAGAAAAAGGAAGGCAAAAATCCGGTAAGGTGAAAAAGCTGACTGGGACGTCAAAAAACCAACGTCGAACTTGATCAAATCAGTGGGAGAGGGGCAAAGATCCTACAGTGTTTGGCAGTCATACACAAGCAGTGAACTGACAGAGACGAAAATAGACGCAAACAACACCAAAACGAACAGAGCTGTCAGCGAGAGACGGCAGGCCAAAGCACATACTGGCGCCATCTTCTGGAAACTCGGAAGTGACGTTACTCAAATAGTGAAAGGTGAGTGTTGTTGTTTTTTTTTGTTTTTTTTAGTAACCAGCAAGCGCAGTACAGTTAGTAGAACAACTGTGTTTTTATTACTGTGTATTTGATAGGTGCCTTTTGAAATTCAACTTTTTTATTCCATCTATTTTTATATAATAAAATAAATATATATAGCTAGAATTCACTGAAAGTCGAGTATTTCATACACACACACACACACACACACACACACATATATATATATATATATATATATATATGAAATAATTATGAAATAATCGAGTTGGTGATTTGGCTGTAAATATACTCCTCCCCTCTTAACCACGCCCCCGCCCCAACCACGCCCCCCACCTCCCGAAATTGGAGGTCTCAAGGTTGGCAAGTATGCCTTACGGCAGGGGCGCTCACACTTTTTCTGCAGGTGAGCTACTTTTCAATTGACCAAGTCGAGGAGATCTACCAAGCGTCATCTCACAAGATCCTCGGGTGCCGAGAATGTCAAACAACTGACGAAAGTGAAGTCTTGGAATGATTGATGATTGTTCATTTTTATGTCTATTTTTTAATGCCTGGCTTGAGATCGACTGACACACCCTCCGAGATCGACAAGTCGATCGCGATCGACGTAATGCCCACCCCTGCCTTATGGTAAAACAGGCTCCCCACAGCACCACACAATAAGTATAACTCTAAAAAACGATCCAATGATCCGCGGATCTTTTTCAAGCTGCTTCCGATGAAAGAAGGCATATACTTATACTAGTTATCATGTCTAAATCTGAAAACCATGCTCACAAGCTCCAAAGAAGAGAAAGAGACTGAACAGGCGATCGCACAGCTGTATTTATGGGCTCTGATTGTGCCTGCAGAGCGAAGGTGTTAATGTGATTGATTTGCTACATTGTCTCCTAAGTAGCTCAGCCTCAGAGACAGTGATCCGTTCGGTGGTGTGTAGACCTGATATAAAGTATAACCCATTATGACAAGTAAGGTGAAAACGTTGTTTAAAGCATTTTTGCAAATATATAAAAAAAAAAAACCTAAAAAACATCCCATGCATTGTACACAAGTAGTCACAGCCTTTGCTCAATTCTTTGTTGATGCACCTTTGGCCGTAATTACAGCCTCAAGTATTTTTGAATACGGTTCCACAAGCTTTGGGAAGTTCTGCCCATTCCTTTTTGCAGCACTTCACCTGGCAGCTTGTCTGAAAACAGAAGTTTGGATTGTGGTGTTCCACAGGGAATTTGCGTCGGACCTTTACTTTTTTCTATATTCACCAATGATTTACTTGGGCTACCGGGCGAGCCAAGTTGGTTCTTTATTCTGATGTTGCAACCTTATATCATGCTGCACCATCATGCAGTGTACTTAGTGTAGTATTGAGTGAGGAACTAAAAGCTGTGCATGACTGGACAGTATGTAACAGACTTGTCCTAAACATCTCAAAAACAAAAAAGTATTGTATTGGGGACTAGGCAAGGGTTATCTTGTGACCCAAAGTGGGATCTGAGGCTAGGTATTTCAAAAGTTCAACAGGTCAGAAGTGCCAAGCTTCTTGGAGTGATGCTTGACTGCACTCTATCCTGGTCAAATCATATCAGTGATATAGTTAAAAAGATGGGAAGGGCTGTTTGTAGTTCCAGGAAATGTGTTGCTTTTGTGGATCCACCTCTTCTTTGTCAGATTATTAAGAGTTTAGTCTTCTGCATACTTGCCAACCTTGAGGCCTCCGATTTCGGGAGGTGGGGGGTTCAGGGGGGGGGGGGCGTGGTTAGAGTGGTGGGCGTGGTTAGGATGTGAGGAATATATTTACATTTACAATTCACCAACTCGGTTATTTCATATATATTTCATATATATATGGATGAAATACTTGACTTTCAGTGAATTCTAGATATAGTTATTGTATTATATATATGAATAAAAAAATAGTTGAATTTCAGACAGGACCTATCCAATACACAGTAATAAAAACACAGTTCTACTAACTTTACTGTGCTTGCTGGTTACTAAAAAAAACAAACAACAACACTTACCTTTCACTATTTGAGTAACCTTTGTTCTGCCATTTATTTCTTCATTTTGCTCGTCGCCGGTGTAATATATTGGGTTGGAGTCAATAACCAGGCAAGGTGATGAAGTTATGTCTCTTTACTGTGGGCTTCAGAAGTTGAACAGACTCCCTCACTTGCCGTCAGGTGCCCAACACCACGTAAATCGTTGGCCAATCAAAAAGCAACCCCATAACGCCACAGCCAACATTCACCAGGAGATGGCAACAGACAACATAGAATCACTCTATTACAGACTGCATCGCCATGGCTGTAACTTCCTCGTTCTTCTGTTTCGTCTTCTTGTGTGTGCAGTTTTTTTTTTCAAATCCGTAGATGTTGTAACTGATTGGGCAGGCAAGCTGACTATATAGTGGGAAAGCGGACGTGAAAACAGGCTGTCCCCACTCAAGTCCGCAAGGAGCTGGAGGGGTCGTGGCCTCCAGCTCCGGCTGAATTTCGGGAGATTTTCGGGAGAAAATTTCTTCCGGGAGGTTTTCGGGAGAGGCGGTGAATTTCGGGAGTCTCCCGGTAAATCTGGGAGGGTTGGCAAGTATGGTCTTGTGTCATCTGGACTATTGTTCTACAAGTGGTGAGATCAGTAAGCTCCAGATTGTCCAGAATAGGGCAGCAAGTTTGGTTCTGGGTATTTTCACTACGAACTAATGTTAACCAAATGCATGTTTCTCTTTCCTGGCTAACAGGTTGTCAGCTAATACTCTCATTTTGTTCAAATCAGTAACCGGTAGTAAAATTCCTGCTTTTCTCATGGCCCAGATAGTTCACAGTACACTATACATAATCATTATATCAGGGTGTGTAGTGAGGGGCATTTTGTACTCCCTAATCCCAAGAGGAATGCTTTACAGAAATAACTTATTTATAGATCTGTATCGCTCTGGAATAACCTGCATCGAATTCTCACCGGCATTGAAAGTAAACAGGTTTTTAAAAGGACAGTAATGATTTATCTGAGTGTTTGAATTAGTTTGCTTGTTGATGATTTAGTTTGGTTTGATATTGTTTCGTTATATTTAACTAAACAATTTACGGTTATATTTAACTAAACAATTTACGGTTTAGCTCGGTTGGTAGAGCGGCCGTGCCAGCAACTTGAGGGTTGCAGGTTCGATTCCCGCTTCCGCCATCCTAGTCACTGCCGTTGTGTCCTTGGGCAAGACACTTTACCCACCTGCTCCCAGTGCCACCCACACTGGTTTGAATGTAACTTAGATATTGGGTTTCACTATGTAAAGCGCTTTGAGTCACTAGAGAAAAGGCGCTATATAAATATCATTCACATTTACATGGTAACTATTATTCTGTGACTGTAAATTGTTTGCTTGTTTTCTTATTGAAAATTAAACCTCGCATACTCCATCAGGTTTCATCCAGGATGTCTCTTCTCATTGCTGCATTCACCTTTCCCTCTATTCTGACTTGTATCCCCGTCCCTACCGCTGGAAACCCATCCCCGCAGCATGATGCTGTCACCACCATGCTTCACTGTAGGTATGGTATTGGCTTGGTGATGAGCGGTGCCTGGTTTCCTCCAAACTTGACGCCTGGCATTCACGCCAAAGAGTTCAACCTTCGTCTCATCAGACAATATAATTTGGTTTTGAGTCTTTCAGGGGAATGTTGGCAAACTTTTAACTAAGAAATGGGTTCTGTCTGGCTACAATACCATAACGTTTGATGGATTGCTGCAGAGATTTTGTAAAGTTCTCCTCTCCACAGTGGAATGTTGTTGCTCTGACAGACAGACCATCGGGTTCTTGGTCACCGCCCTGACGAGACTAAAATGAATGCAGCAATGTACAGAAAACCCACGCTTCGCTATCCAATCTGATGCCGCTTGAGAGGTGTTGCAAAGAGGAATAAGTGAAACGGCCGAAAGATAGGTGTGATTCGTATTCAAAAAGTCTCGAAGCTGTAATTTCTGCCAAAAATGCATCAACAAAGTATTGAGCAAAAGCTGAGAATACTGATGTACATGTGATTTTATTTTATTTTATTATTATTAAAGGGGAACATTATCACCAGACCTATGTAAGCGTCAATATATACCTTGATGGTGCAGAAAAAAGACCATATATTTTTTTTTACCGATTTCCGAACTCTAAATGGGTGAATTTTGGCGAATTAAACTCCTTTCTGTTTATCGCTCTTTTTGCGATGACGTCAGAACGTGACGACGCCGAGGTAATACAGCCGCCATTTTCATTTTTAACACATTGCAAACATTGGATCCCAGCTCGGTTATTTTCCGTTTTTTCGACAATTTTTTGGAACTTTGGAGACATCATGCCTCTCCGGTGTGTTGTCGGAGGTTGTAACAACACTAAGAGGGAGGGATTCAAGTTGCACCACTGGCCCGAAGATGCCAAAGTGTCTGCCGCCAGACCCCCATTGAATGTACCAGAGTGTCTCCACATTTTACCGGCGATGACAGACATGGCACAGAGATGTATGGATAACCTGCAGATGCATTTCCAACGATAAAGTCAACGAAATCACAAAGGTGAGTTTTGTTGATGTTGACTTATGTGCTAATCAGACATATTAGGTCGCGGCGTGACTGCCAGCTAATCGATGCTAACATACTATGCTAATCGACGCTATCATGCTTTTTACCGGCGGTGCTAAAGCAGACATGGCACAAAGATGTATGGATAACCTGCAGATGCATTTGCAACGATAAAGTCAACGAAATCAGAAAGGTGAGTTTTGTTGATGTTGACTGCCAGCTAATCGATGCTAACATGCTACGCTAATCGATGCTAACATGCTATTTACCGGCGGTGCTAAAGCAGACATGGAACAGAGATGTATTGATAACCTGCAGATGCATCTGCAACTATATTAAATTTCTTTCCATCCACATTTAATGCGAAAAAAAACACTTACCAATCGAAGGATTTAAGTTGCTCCAGTGTCACGAGATGCGAAAATCCTGATCGTTTGGTCCGCACATTTTACCGGCGATGCTAACGCAGCTATTCGGCCATGCTATGGCTATGAATAGCGTCAATAGCTATTCGCTCAATAGCTTCAGTTTCTTCTTCAATACTTTCATACTCCAACCATCCGTTTCAATACATGCATAATCTGTTGAATCGCTTAAACCGCTTAAATCCGAGTCTGAATCCGAGCTAATGTCGCTTTATCTTGCTGTGCTATTCGCCATTGTTTGTTTACATTGGCAGCACTGTGTGACGTCACAGGGAAATGGATAGTCGCATCGCAAATAGCGAAAATCAAGCACTTTAAAGCTTTTTTTAGGGATATTCCGGGACCGGTAAAATTTTGAAAAAAAAATCAAAAAATACAACAAGCCACTGGGAACTGATTTTTATTGTTTTCAACCCTTTTGAAATTGTGATAATGTTCCCCTTTAAATTTGCAAAAATGTTTTTCCCATTTCCATTATGTGGTATTTTCTGTGCTGGAGCCTATTTCAGCTGCACATGGGCGGAAGGCGGGGACAAGCGGTAGAAAATGGATGGGTGGATGGATGGTATTTCAGGTGAAATTTTGAGGACAAAATTAATATATTCCATGTTGGAATAATGCTGCAACAAAACAAAATGTGAAAAGAGTGAAGCACTGAGAATACTTTCCAGATGCACTTTATATAGCGATGCTGGTGCCTCTCAGCTGACTAGCAAGAGATTAGTGTAAGGTTTGTGGATGAAATCTTGTTGTAATGTGATGAGCTCTGCAGCAGAATTGTTCATCCAGCGTTGAATGCGCGCAGAGGCAAGATGGCACTTTGACAAGATTGCGGTGTATGAGAAGCCATCTATTTCGTAGCTCTTTGTTTGGAGAAAAAAAAACTGTGATTTCCGCTTCAGGAAAAAAAACAAAAAAACGGCTGAGCACATGAAAAGGCAAGTAGTGTGCATTTGTGGGAGGAAAAGTCATCCTGCTGTAGATTGTTGTGGTGCTGTCAAATGAGTAAGGGGTGTCAGCTATATCCTGTAGTAGTGTGGACCACCAGTCATGCCCACTGTCACTCTGTTTATTTGACCTTTCACACGGCGGGGGGGAAACAGGACGCGTGTGCCCTGGTGTGTTTGTGCAGATAACCTCAAAGTTAAGTGTCAGGACGACATGGTTGGTGTATCCCAAAGTTCCTATCCAGGTGCAGCCACTTATCTTGTGAGTGCTCTTTTATGGATTTTTGCTTTGATGGTGCTTAAAGGGGAACATTATCACAATTTCAAAAGGGTTAAAAACAATTAAAATCAGTTCCCAGTAGCGTGATTTTACCGGTCTCCGATTATCCCTAAAAAAAGTTTTAAAGTGCTTGATTTTCGCTATTTGCGATGCCACTATCCATTTCTCTGTGACGTCACACAGTGCTGCCAATGTAAACAAACAATGGCCAATAGCACAGCAAGATATAGCGACATTAGCTCGGATTCAGACTCGGATTTCAGCGGCTTAAGCGATTCAACAGATTACGCATGTATTGAAACGGATGGTTGGAGTATGAAAGTATTGAAGAAGAAACTGAAGCTATTGAGCGAATAGCTATTGACGCTATTCATAGCCATAGCATGGCCGAATAGCTGCGTTAGCATCGGCGGTAAAATGTGCGGACTAAACGATCAGGACTTTCGCATCTTGTGACACTGGAGCAACATAAATCCGTCGATTGGTAAGTGTTTTTTTTGCATTAAATGTGAGTGGAAGGAAATGTAATATAGTTGCAAATGCATCTGCCGGTTATCCATACATCTCTGTGCCATGTCTGCTTTAGCACCGCCGGTAAATAGCATGTTAGCATCGATTAGCGTAGCATGTTAGCATCGATTAGCTGGCAGTCAACATCAACAAAACTCACCTTTGTGATTTCTGTGACTTTATCGTTACAAATGCATCTGCATGTTATCCATACATCTCTGTGCCATGTTTGTCATCGCCGGTAAAATGTGGAGCCACTTTGGTACATTCAATGGGGGTCTGGCGGCAGACACTTTGGCATATTCGGGCCAGTGGTGCAACTTGAATCCCTCCCTGTTAGTGTTGTTACAACCTCCGACAACACACCGACGAGGCATGATGTCTCCAAGGTTCCAAAAAATAGTAGAAAAAACGGAAAATAACAGAGCTGAGACCCAATGTTTACAATGGGTTGGAAATGAAAATGGCGGCTGTATTACCTCGGCGACGTCACATTCTGACGTCATCCCCTCCAGCGCGATAAACAGAAAGGCGTTTAATTCGCCAAAATTCACCCATTTAGAGTTCGGAAATCGGTTAAAAAAATATATGGTCTTTTTTCTGCACCATCAAGGTATATATTGACGCTTAAATAGGTCTGGTGATAATGTTCCCCTTTAAAGGCCTACTGAAACCCACTACTACCGACCACGCAGTCTGATGGTTTATATATCAATTATGAAATATTAACATCGCAACACATGCCAATACGGCCTTTTTAGTTTACTAAATTGCAATTTTAAATTTCCTGCGAGTTTCTTGTTGAAAACGTCGCGGAATGATGACGTGTACGCGTGACGTCACGGACTGTTAGGAAATATTAGCGCTGCGCACACACACAGCTAAAAGTCGTCTGCTTTAACCGCATGATTACACAGTAATTTGGACATCTGTGTTGCTGAATCTTTTGCTATTTGTTCAATTAATAATGGAGAAGTCAAAGTAGAAAGATGGAGTTGGGAAGCTTTAGCCTTTAGCCACGCAAACACACGGAGATTCCTTGTTTAAAATTCCTGGAGGTGAAACTTTACTATGGATCACAGCGAACATGGATCCCGACCAAATGTCAACCAGCAGTTTTCGGTGAGAAAATTGTGGTAAAAAAGAGCTTTTGCCGTCCGTACAGCTGCCGTCGACTTCCATCAGACACTGGCCTCAAGACACCCGTGGACACACCCTTCCGACTATCAGGTACTATTAAACTCCCTAAAACACTAGCAACACAATAGAAAGATAAGGGACTTCCCAGAACTATCCTAGTAAATGTGTCTAAAAACATCTGAATCTGTCCCAATGCAATCGCGTTTTTTAATTTTTTTTTCTAGTCTGCCGCTATCAATATCCTCAAACACAAAGCTTTCATCCTTGCTCAAATTAATGGGGAAATTGTCGTTTTCTCGGCCGGAACAGCTCTTTTTGTTGGAGGCTCCCATTATAATCAATGTGAGGATGTGAGGAGCCCTCAACGGGTGACATCATCGTCTGCGAGTTCCGGTAAAGGCAGGGATTTTCTCTTAGCGACCAAAAGTTGCGAACTTTATCGTGGATGTTCTCTACTAAATCCTTTCAGCAAAAATATGGCAATATCGCGAAATGATCAAGTATGACACATAGAATAGACCTGCTATCCCCGTTTAAATAAGAAAATATCATTTCAGTAGGCCTTTAATTGGTTATTTCCAATGAAGTCAAGCAGTAATGTATCATATTGTATTCAAACACTGTACTTATTTTATCCTTCATCAGCATATGTATGACATTGCTCTTTTTCAGTCCTGATTGTATATTTCTATACCAAATCAATATTATGACAAAGCGCTTAATTACTTCTAAAAATATGTGAATGTGAGTGTGAGTGTTGTCTATCTGTGTTGGCCCTGCGATGAGGTGGCGACTTGTCCAGGGTGTACCCCGCCTTCCGCCCGATTGTAGCTGAGATAGGCGCCAGCGCCCCCCGCGACCCCGAAAGGGAATAAGCGGTAGAAAATGGATGGAATATTTGGATTAGCTGTATCCAAGTCTGGCTGTTGTGCACTTTGCAGAAGGGATAATTGCCTCTACCAAGAATGAGTGTGAGAAGAATAATTTGTTGTTTAGCAGCATTCTGCCAACAACTGAGGGGAGGACACCTGCTGTGCAAACATTCATTTGATCCTGACAAGAATTTGATTAATAATTGATTTGCTTACTTTCCCCACATCTGCCTGGTGGGTGCAAAGTAGGGGCAGTGACAACAACATCCAGTAGATGGTGCTGTACTAGAGTGGAACTGGTTAAAGTTAAAGTTAAAGTAACACTGATAGTCACACACACACATTAGGTGTGGTGAAAAATACTCCCTGCGTTTGACCCATCACGTTTTTCCACCCCCTGGGAGGTGAGGGGAGCAGTGAGCAGAAGCGACGGCCATGCTCGGGAAGTCATTTTGGGGATTTAAGCCCCAATTCCAGCTCATTTTTATAGTCTTTGGTATAACTATGGGCTTCACGGTGGCAGAGGGGTTAGTGCGTCTGCCTCACAATACGAAGGTCCTGCAGTCCTGGGTTCAAATCCAGGCTCGGGATCTTTCTGTGTGGAGTTTGCATGTTCTCCCCGTGAATGCGTGGGTTCCCTCCGGGTACTCCGGCTTCCTCCCACTTCCAAAGACATGCACCTGGGGATAGGTTGATTGGCAACACTAAATTGTGTGAATGTGAGTGTGAATGTTGTCTGTCAATCTGTGTTGGCCCCGCGATGAGGTGGCGACTTGTCCAGGGGTGTACCCCGCCTTCCGCCCGATTGTAGCTGAGATAGGCGCCAGCGCCCCCCGCGACCCCAAAAAGAGATTAAGCGGTAGAAAATGGATGGATGGATGGGTATAACTATACCTTCTGCAAAGTGAACAACAGCCAGTGGAGTGAATTCAATCAATCAATCATCCCTCCATCCATCCATTTTCTACCGCTTATTCCCTTTCGGGGTCGCGGGGGGCGCTGGCGCCTATCTCAGCTACAATCGGGCGGAAGGCAGGGTACACCCTGGACAAGTCGCCACCTCATCGCAGGGCCAACACAGATAGACAGACAACATTCACACTCACATTCACAATCAATCAATCAATGTTTATTTATATAGCCCCAAATCACAAATGTCTCAAAGGACTGCACAAATCATTACGACTACAACATCCTCGGAAGAACCCACAAAAGGGCAAGGAAAACTCACACCCAGTGGGCAGAGAGAATTCACATCCAGTGGGACGCCAGTGACAATGCTGACTATGAGAAACCTTGGAGAGGACCTCAGATGTGGGCAACCCCCCCTCTCTAGGGGACCGAAAGCAATGGATGTCGAGCGGGTCTAACATGATACTGTGAAAGTTCAATCCATAGTGGCTCCAACACAGCCGCGAGAGTTCAGTTCAAGCGGATCCAAGACAGCAGCGAGAGTCCCGTCCACAGGAAACCATCTCAAGCGGATCAGCAGCGTAGAGACGTCCCCAACCGATACAGGCGAGCGGTCCATCCTGGGTCCCGACGAGCGGTCCATCTTGGGTCTCGACTCTGGACAGCCAGTACTTCATCCATGGTCATCGGACCGGACCCCCTCCACAAGGGAGGGGGGGACATAGGAGAAAGAAAAGAAGCGGCAGATCAACTGGTCTAAAAAGGAGGTCTATTTAAAGGCTAGAGTATACAGACGAGTTTTAAGGTGAGACTTAAATGCTTCTACTGAGGTAGCATCTCGAACTGTTACCGGGAGGGCATTCCAGAGTACTGGAGCCCGAATTGAAGTGAATTATATTTATATAGCGCTTTTTCTCTTGTGACTCAAAGTGCTTTACATAGTGAAACCCAATATCTAAGTTCCATTTAAACCAGTGTGGGTGGCACTGGGAGCAGGTGGGTAAAGTGTCTTGCCCAAGGACACAACGGCAGTGATCCGCCTCCGCTTGGGATAGTTTCCTGCTGGCTCCGCTGTGAACGGGACTCTTGCTGCTGTGTTGGATCCGCTTTGGACTGGACTCTCACGACTGTGTTGGATCCATTATGGATCGAACTTTCACAGTATCATGTTGGACCCGCTCGACATCCACTGCTTTCCTCCTCTCCAAGGTTCTCATAGTCATCATTGTCACCGACGTCCCACTGGGTGTGAGTTTTCCTTGCCCTTATGTGGGCCTACCGAGGATGTCGTAGTGGTTTGTGCAGCCCTTTGAGACACTAGTGATTTAGGGCTATATAAGTAAACATTGATTGATTGATTGATTGACTAGAATGGCGGAAGCTGGGATGGAACCTGCAACCCTCAAGTTGCTGGCACGGCCACTCTACAACCGACCTATACCGCTCGGTTGGTAGAGCAGTCAGATAAAGTCCAGTCAGTGTATTGACGCAATTCTAATTTATTTGACTCTTGAGTACACACCGCTCCAATGTATCTGAAACATGTGATTTAACTGCACACCTCCCGCTCAGATTTGAGGGTATTTACATCCAAGCTACGCAAACATTGTAGGAATTACAACAGTGTGTACAGCACAGGCCAAACGTTTGGACACACCTTCTCCTTTATGACTATTTACATTGTAGATTGTCACTGAAGGCATCAAAACTACGGATGAACACATGTGGGGTTATGTACTTAACAAAAAAAAAGGTGAAATAACTGAAAACATGTTTTATATTCTAGTTTCTTCAAAATAGCCACCCTTTGCTCTGATTACTGCTTTGCGCACTCTTGCTGTACCTGAGTACACCAAGTATTCTTCTTCCTCCAAACACGACGAGTTGAGTTTATACCAAAATGGATACATGGATGATACAGCAGAGGATTGGGAGAATGTCATGTGGTCAGATGAAATCAAAATAGAACTTTTTGGTATGAACTCAACTCGTCGTGTTTGGAGGAAGAAGAATACTGAGTTGCATCCCAAGAACACCAAACCTACTGTGAAGCATGGGGTGTGTGAAGATCATGCTTTGGGGCTGTTTTTCTGCGAAGAGGACAGGACGATTGATCCGTGTTAAGGAAAGAATGAATGTGGCCATGTATCGTGAGATTTTGAGCTAAAATCTCCTTCCATCAGTGAGAGCTTTGAATGGTTGACCAGATACTTATTTTCCACCATAATTTACAAACAAATTATTTAAAATTCCTACAATGTGAATTCCCGGATTGTTTTTTCACATTCTGTCTTTCAGAGTTGAAATGTACCTGGCTGTCCAGAGTCGGGACCCAGGATGGACCGCTCGCCTGTGTATCGGTTGGGGACATCTCTACGCTGCTGATCCGCCTCCGCTTGAGATGGTTTCCCTGTGGACGGGACTCTCGCTGCTGTCTTGGATCCGCTTGAACTGAACTCTGGCGGCTGTGTTGGAGCCACTATGGATTGAACTTTCACAGTATCATGTTAGACCCGCTCGACATCCATTGCTTTCGGTCCCCTAGAGGGGGGGGGGTTGCACACATCTGAGGTCCTCTCCAAGGTTTCTCATAGTCAGCATTGTCACTGGCGTCCCACTGGATGTGAATTCTCCCTGCCCACTGGGTGTGAGTTTTCCTTGCCCTTTTGTGGGTTCTTCCGAGGATGTTGTAGTCGTAATGATTTGTGCAGTCCTTTGAGACATTTGTGATTTGGGGCTATATAAATAAACATTGATTGATTGATTGATTGATTGATTGATTGAAAATTACAGACCTCTGTCATCATTTTAAGTGGGAGAACTTGCCCAATCGGTGGCTGACTAAATACTTTTTCGCCCCACTGTATATATATATGAAATATATATGAAATACTCGAGTTGGTGAATTGTACTCGTCCCCTCTTAACCACGCCCCCCGCCCACGCCTCCTCCCCACCACGCGCCCCCCCCCACACAATCGGAGGTCTCAAGGTTGGCAAGTATGGTGGGGATTGAACCAAAAACCCTCAGATTGCTTGCACAGCCACTCGCTTTTGTCTCGTAGTCGCAGTGACAAGTAGCCATTTTTGGGGCTTTTTCGACGGAGGCCACGCGGAGATCCCACTTGGGCTCGGGGCCAACTTCCACCTCGCGGTTGAGTCGGCCTTATTGGAAGCCCTGAGCGGCGAGGACGTTAACGCACAGGAGGGAAGTGCATGTCCCCGTGAGAGACCACGCCGTCGGATTCCACGGCCGGCGTTTTGTCTTTGGAGATGAAAAAAAAAAAATGCCGCGGTGCGCCGTCGTGACTTTCGACGTTAACGGCGAATGGACCTTTCAGGTGAAACAATCCATTAGTTTACTCTGATAATACATTTTCTGTAATGACTTTGTAGATTAGAATCATAGCCAATCAGCGGAACAATATCTTCATTAGCCTCGTCTATCGCCCCCTTTATGTTGTGACAGCCTTTTTTCTCTGCAGCAATTAACTCCCTCGCAGTCTTCAGCCCAAATATAATCTGTGTGTAATGGAGCACAAAAAGAAAGGATCACCTGATTTCAGAAACTTGGACATCGTTCGCCGTGTGATGTACTGTAAAGGAGCCACGTATTTGCAGCTGAAAGCGCCCACGTCAAATTCCGCAGCATCATCCACCTGCACACACATTTTGCACAAAGCAGTTCTTATTATTTCCTCAAGCACAAATGCCATCGTCGGGTTATGAAATGAGATGGGAATCAAACAAGCGTGTGACAGCAGCCCAAATGCCAATAGCAAGGCATTAGTCATCAGGGACAAAATGAAC
The DNA here is from genome assembly GCF_033978795.1 of Nerophis ophidion. Lineage (NCBI taxonomy): Eukaryota > Metazoa > Chordata > Actinopteri > Syngnathiformes > Syngnathidae > Nerophis > Nerophis ophidion. The sequence continues at coordinate 74,121,792 of NC_084615.1, read as the reverse complement.
ACATACCTTAGGCCAGGGGTGTCAAACTCAAATACAGAGTGGGACAAAAATGTAAACGGAACAAAGCCGCGGGCCAAGATTGAACAAATTAACCTATTAACAAGTTTTGCATTAAATATTGAACAAGCAAGACTTATTTAACTTTAGTGACATGCAAAATCCAGTTTCAAATAATAATAATAAAAAAAAATATCAATGGCATATCAAATGAAATTTAAATAAAAAAGTTATGCCTTTTTTTTCTATTTGCAATCTTCTGAGGTAAATATCACATTTTTTCCACAGGCTAATAATAAATCTGAAAATAAATTAACAATAATGAATGAACCAAACATTCAAGCCTTGAAGTAGCAAGAAAAAATGCATGAGTAAAACGTTAATTATTGGTCAGTTTGCTGAAAGTTTCCCGGAAGAGTTAGTGCTGCAAGCGAAGTGAATTATATTTATATAGCACTTTTCTCTAGCGACTCAAAGTGCTTTTACATAGTGAAAGCCAATATCTAAGTTACATTTAAAGCAGTGTGGGTGGCACTGGGAGCAGGTGGGTAAAGTGTCTAGGATGGCGAACCTGGAACCCTCAAGTCAATGGAGCTATACGGAGGGTCTCCTAGTCCCCGTTCTTTTGGATAGTTTGTAATTGAAGTACTTTGCCGGCTTAGGGGACTGGGCGGCTCTCCTGGGTCAGCAGGTGCGGCCGTTGCCCACGTAGGCCTTCAGACACTGACAGGTGTACGAACCTGCAAGGGGTTCTGGGTATTTTTTCTGTTGTCAATCAATCAATCAATCAATGTTTATTTATATAGCCCTAAATCACAAATGTCTCAAAGGACTGTACAAACCATTACGACTACAACATCCTCGGAAGAACCCACAAAAGGGCAAGGAAAACTCACACCCAGTGGGCAGGGAGAATACACATCCAGTGGGACGCCAGTGACAATGCTGACTATGAGAAACCTTGGAGAGGACCTCAGATGTGGGCAACCCCCCCCCCTCTAGGGGACCGAAAGCAATGGATGTCGAGCGGGTCTAACATGATGCTGTGAAAGTTCAATCCATAGTGGCTCCAACACAGCCGTGAGAGTTCAGTTCAAGCGGATCCAAGACAGCAGCGAGAGTCCCGTCCACAGGAGACCATCTCAAGCGGAGGCGGATCAGCAGCGTAGAGATGTCCCCAACCGATACAGGCGAGCGGTCCATCCTGGGTCTCGACTCTGGACAGCCAGTACTTCATCCATGGTCATCGGACCGGACCCCCTCCACAAGGGAGGGGGGGACATAGGAGAAAGAAAAGAAGCGGCAGATCAACTGGTCTAAAAAGGAGGTCTATTTAAAGGCTAGAGTATACAAATGAGTTTTAAGGTGAGACTTAAATGCTTCTACTGAGGTAGCATCTCAAACTGTTACCGGGAGGGCATTCCAGAGTACTGGAGCCCGAACGGAAAACGCTCTATAGCCCGCAGACTTTTTTTGGGCCCTAGGAATCACTAATAAGCCGGAGTCTTTTGAACGCAGATTTCTTGCCGGGACATATGGTACAATACAATCGGCAAGATAGGCTGGAGCTAGACCGTGTAGTATTTTATACGTAAGTAGTAAAACCTTAAAGTCACATCTTAAGTGCACAGGAAGCCAGTGCAGGTGAGCCAGTACAGGCGTAATGTGATCAAACTTTCTTGTTCTTGTCAAAAGTCTAGCAGCCGCATTTTGTACCAACTGTAATCTTTTAATGCTAGACATGGGGAGACCCGAAAATAATACGTTACAGTAATCGAGACGATACTTTTGATTTATGCTAGTCATAATATTATACAAAAAAAGCAATGAGCCTTTATTGATAAAACAAGTAGAATCAGACGGATTTTTTATTATACATATATCCTAAAAATGCTAGTAAAATAAAAATGACTGATCATTTCAAAACATGGGTGCATTAAAGGTAATCTTGTTAAAATGTCAACGTCGATTTATGGATGTGTTTCCATGACAATTATCCAATTATCCATCCATTTTCTCACGCTTGTCCCTTTCGGGACAGCTGCACTCAGGCGGCAGGCGGGGTACGCCCATGGACAAGTCACCACCTCACCGCAGAGCCAACACAAATAGACAGACGACATTCACACTCACATTCACACACTAGAGCAGGGGTAGGGAACCTATGGCTCTAGAGCCAGATGTGGCTCTTTTGATGACTGCATCTGGCTCTCAGATACATCTGAGCTGACATTACTTAACACGATTAGTAACTAACAATTCCGCCAGTAATCGGTGTTAAAAATAACGTTTAACATATAAAACATTCTTATGCATTTTAATCCATCCATCCGTTTTCAACCGCACCTGTTCACTGAGTCGCATCAATGGTAAGAAGTCCATCCATCTATTCCCTACCGCTTGTCCCTTTTGGGGTCGCGGGGGTTGCTGGAGCCTATCTCAGCTGCATTTGGGCAGAAGGCTGCGTACACCTTGGACAAGTCGCCACCTTATCACAGGGCCAACACAGATAGACAGACAACATTCACACTCACATTCACACACTAGGGACCATTTAGTGTTGCCAAAAATAATACGTTACAGTAATCGAGACGAGACGTAACAAACGCATGGATAATGATCTCAGCGTCTTTAGTGGACAAAATGGAGCGAATTTTAGCGATATTACGGAGATGAAAGAAGGCCGTTTTAGTAACGCTTTTAATGTGTGACTCAAAGGAGAGAGTTGGGTCGAAGATAATACCCAGATTTTTTACCGAGTCACCTTGTTTTATTATTTGGTTGTCAAATGTTAAAGTTGTATTATTAAAACCTAAGTTTTGAATATAATCTTTGCGATGAACACACAATTTCATATCATTTGACAAGATGTATCATGTTAAACCGTAAATAGCTTTGACGCAATTATTGAATATGATTCAAATCAAGAGTAAGATTACTAATTCTGTCCCCGCCTGCTGCCTCGTTGTGAGTTCCTGTGTTCACCTCGAGTGGGCAAAGTTGTGAGACGTGCACAGCAGCTTCCAATTTTCCCTTAAGCCCCTTTACAACTGGAAGGCACTCGGCGATTCCACACCTCGGCTGTCCACGCTAGATGATTTCTATGCTTCGTTTATTTTGCTACTTGCTATCTTGGCCATTCCCTGTGCGAACCAGCTTGGTGTTGCTTTTGTAGTTTGCATGTCTTGCAACTCCAACCCAAGTTGAGTTTATTTTTCTATACAGTATTTTTTTTTTTTTTTCACGGTACATATTTTTTTCTCTTTTGTTACCTCCTGTTTGTATTACTTTTTTTAGGGTACATTTCCTCAGGAAAAGAATTGTTTTACACACCGTCGGGTTCCTCTCTACTGCGTTGCACAGCATTGTGACAAATGCAGCCCTTCTGTAGTGGAAAAATTGGGCCCTAAGGTTAAAAGGTTTAAAGGGGAACATTACCACAATTTCAGAAGGGTTAAAACCAATAAAAAATCAGTTCCCAGTGGCTTATTTTATTTTTCAAAGTTTTTTTCAAAATTTTACCCATCATGGAATATCCCGAAAAAAGGCTTTAAAGTGCCTGATTTTCGCTATTTGTGAAGCCACCGTCCATTTTCCTGTGACGTCATCCAGTGATGCCAATACAAACAAACATGGCGGATAGCCCAGAAAGATATAGCGACATTAGCTCGGATTCAGACTCGGATTTCAGCGGTTTAAGCGATTCAACAGATTACGCATGTATTGAAACGGATGGTTGGAGTATGGAGGTAGAGAGCGAAAACAAAATTGAAGAAGAAACTGAAGCTATTGACGCTATTCGGCGATCGCCTTCTAACCAACGATTAAGTGTCGCAGTGTCGCATATCCATACATCTCTGTGCCATGTCTGCCTTAGCATCGCCGGTAAAATGTGCAGGAGCAACTTAAATCCGTCGATTGGTAAGTGTTTGTTTGGCATTAAATGTGGGTGGAGGGAAACGCTGGATGCAAATATAGCTACAAATGTACATACAGCTAGCCTAAGTAGCATGTTAGCATCGATTAGCTGGCAGTCATTCCGCGACCAACTATGTCTGATTAGCACATAAGTCAATGACATCAACAAAACTCATCTTTGGGATTTCGTTGACTTTATCGTTGGAAATGCATCTGCAGGATATCCATACATCTTTGTGGCATGTCTGCCTTACCATCGCCGGTAAAATGTGCAGGAGCAACTTAAATCCGTCGATTGGTAAGTGTTTGTTTGGCATTAAATGTGGGTGGAGGGAAACGCTGGAGGCAAATATAGCTACAAATGTACATACAGCTAGCCTAAGTAGCATGTTAGCATCGATTAGCTGGCAGTCATTCCGCGACCAAATATGTCTGATTAGCACATAAGTCAATGACATCAAAAAAACTCCTCTTTGGGATTCCGTTGACTTTATCGTTGGAAATGCATTTGCAGGATATCCATACATCTCTGTGGCATGTCTGCTTTAGTATCACCGGTAAAATGTGCTGAACCAAACGATCGAGACGTTCGTATCTTATGACACTGGAGCAACTTAAATCCGTCGATTGGTATGTGTTTGTTTGGCATTAAATGTGGGTGGAGGGAAAGGCTGAATGCAAATATAACTACAAATGTACATACAGCTAGCCTAAATAGCATGTTAGCATCGATTAGCTGGCAGTCATTCCGCGACCAAATATGTCTGATTAGCACATAAGTCAATGACATCAACAAAACTCATCTTTGGGATTTCGTTGACTTTATCGTTGGAAATGCATCTGCAGGATATCCATACATCTTTGTGGCATGTCTGCCTTACCATCGCCGGTAAAATGTGCAGCAGCAACTTAAATCCGTCGATTGGTAAGTGTTTGTTTGGCATTAAATGTGGGTGGAGGGAAACGCTGGAGGCAAATATAGCTACAAATGTACATACAGCTAGCCTAAGTAGCATGTTAGCATCGATTAGCTGGCAGTCATTCCGCGACCAAATATGTCTGATTAGCACATAAGTCAATGACATCAACAAAACTCATCTTTGTGATTCCGTTGACTTTATCGTTGGAAATGCATCTGCAGGATATCCATACATCTTTGTGGCATGTCTGCCTTACCATCGCCGGTAAAATGTGCAGGAGCAACTTAAATCTGTCGATTGGTAAGTGTTTGTTTGGCATTAAATGTGGGTGGAGGGAAACGCTGGAGGCAAATATAGCTACAAATGTATATACAGCTAGCCTAAGTAGCATGTTAGCATCGATTAGCTGGCAGTCATTCCGCGACCAAATATGTCTGATTAGCACATAAGTCAATAACAGCACCAAAGTCATCTTTGGGATTTGGTTGACTTTATTGTTGGAAATGCATCTGCAGGATATCCATACATCTCTGTGCCATGTCTGCCTTAGCATCGCCGGTAAAATGTGCAGGAGCAACTTAAATCCGTCGATTGGTAAGTGTTTGTTTGGCATTAAATGTGGGTGGAGGGAAACGCTGGAGGCAAATATAGCTACAAATGTACATACAGCTAGCCTAAGTAGCATGTTAGCATCGATTAGCTGGCAGTCATTCCGCGACCAAATATGTCTGATTAGCACATAAGTCAATGACATCAACAAAACTCATCTTTGGGATTTGGTTAACTTTATCGCTGGAAATGCCTCTGCAGGATATCCATACATCTCTGTGCCATGTCTGCTTTAGTATCGCCGGTAAAATGTGCTGAACCAAACGATCGAGACGTTCGTATCTTATGACACTGGAGCAACTTAAATCCGTCGATTGGTATGTGTTTGTTTGGCATTAAATGTGGGTGGAGGGAAAGGCTGAATGCAAATATAACTACAAATGTACATACAGCTAGCCTAAATAGCATGTTAGCATTGATTAGCTGGCAGTCATTCCGCGACCAAATATGTCTGATTAGCACATAAGTCAATGACATCAACAAAACTCATCTTTGGGATTTCGTTGACTTTATCGTTGGAAATGCATCTGCAGGATATCCATACATCTTTGTGGCATGTCTGCCTTACCATCGCCGGTAAAATGTGCAGGAGCAACTTAAATCCGTCGATTGGTAAGTGTTTGTTTGGCATTAAATGTGGGTGGAGGAAAACGCTGGAGGCAAATATAGCTACAAATGTACATACAGCTAGCCTAAGTAGCATGTTAGCATCGATTAGCTGGCAGTCATTCCGCGACCAAATATGTCTGATTAGCACATAAGTCAATGACATCAACAAAACTCATCTTTGGGATTTGGTTAACTTTATCGCTGGAAATGCATCTGCAGGATATCCATACATCTCTGTGCCATGTCTGCTTTAGTATCGCCGGTAAAATGTGCTGAACCAAACGATCGAGACGTTCGTATCTTATGACACTGGAGCAACTTAAATCCGTCGATTGGTATGTGTTTGTTTGGCATTAAATGTGGGTGGAGGGAAAGGCTGAATGCAAATATAACTACAAATGTACATACAGCTAGCCTAAATAGCATGTTAGCATCGATTAGCATGCCGTGCTAATCGATGCACAATCCACGTAAGACAACTTGAATCCGTCCCTGTTCGTGTTGTTACACCCTACGACAACACACCGACGAGGCATGATGTCTCCAAGGTACGGAAAACAGTCGAAAAAACGGAAAATAACAGAAATGATTAGACTTGGTGTTTGTAATGTTTTTGAGAGAATGGTGGATCGATTACCTATGTGACGTCACTCCGAGAGCGAATAATAGAAGGGCGTTTAATTCGCCAAAATTCACCCATTTAGAGTTCGGAAATCGGTTAAAAAAATATATGGTATGTTTTCTGCACCAACAAGGTATATATTGAGGGTTACATAGGTCTGGTGATAATGTTACCCTTTAAAAAAAACCTGATTTAACCACCAACATCTCAGAACTTAAAAATTCATCTTTTGTGCCTTCAGTGTATGAGTTAAGTAGAGAGAATATTTCTACTAAGCAGCTCGGAGATCACTCCGCTGCCCTGAGGCTAAAGCCTTGGTTCTGCCACTCTAGCAGTTTTGAGCGCGGCCACAGCTGTACAAGTTTTAGAGGAAGTCTCAGTTGAATTGTCAAATCTTGCTAATTATTTTATTTTTCCTTTACTGAGGAAACAGTGGAGGAAAGCTTTGAATTTCAGTAATACTGAAATGTTAGAGTAGAGAAAAGTAGAGGTCACATAAATCTAGTACATGTAGTCTTTGAGTTACAAACGAGTTCTGTTCCCAGACTGTGATGTAAATTAGTGTAAAATAGCTTTTTTTGCCTAAAATATCCCTAAAATATTATGTGTGTGAATGCTGTAAAGTTTTTTTAGTTGCACAGCTTTGATATTCTATTCCAGGGGTCACCAATGCGGTGCCCGCGGGCACCAGGTAGCCCGTAAGGACCAGATGAGTCGCCCGCTGGCCTGTTCTAAAAATAGCTCAAATAGCAGCACTTACCAGTGAGCTGCCTCTATTTTTCAATTTTTATGTATTTACTAGCAAGATTTGCTCGACATTTTTAATTCTAAGAGAGATAAAACTCAAATACAATTTGAAAATCCCCAAAAATATTTTAAAGACTTGGTCTTCACCTGTTTGAATAAATTCATTTATTTTTTTGTACTTTGCTTCTCATAACTTTCAGAAAGACAATTTTAGAGAAAAAATACCACCTTAAAAATGATTTTAGGATTTTTAAAGGCATATGCCTTTTTTCCTTTTAAATGTCTTCCTCTTCTTCCCTGACAATTTAAATCAATCGGCATAGCTCGGTTGGTAGAGTGGCCGTGCCAGCAACTTGAGGGTTGCAGGTTCGATTCCCGCTTGTGCCATCCTAGTTACTGCCGTTGTGTCCTTGGGCAAGACACTTTACCCACCTGCTCCCAGTGCCACCCACACTGGTTTAAATGTAACTTAGATATTGGGTTTCACTATGTAAAAGCGCTTTGAGTCACTAGAGAAAAGCGCTATATAAATATAATTCACAATGTTCAAGTCATTTTTTTTATTGTAAAGAATAATAAATACATTTTAATTAAATTCTTCATTTTAGCTTCTGTTTTTTCGATGAAAAATATTTTAGAAATATTTCTTCAAACTTCTTATGATTAAAATTAAAAATATATATATTCTGGCAAATCTAGAAAATCTTTAGAATCAAATTTAAATCTTATTTCCAATTCTTTGAATTTCTTTTAAAATTTTTGTTCTGGAAAATCTGGAAGAAATAAAGACTTGTCTTTGTTAGAAATATAGCTTGGTCCAATTTTTTATATATTCTAACAAAAAATCAGATTGGATTTTAACCTATTTAAAACTGTTACGCCTGTTCGGCATTGTGATGCCGGGTTCGATTCCCTCGTGGATGCGTCAACAAGTGAACACAGCAAAGGTAAGATATAAACAATTTATTTAACGAAAAGGATCTATGAAACAAAACACTGGTGCTAATGAAAGGCAAACCAAAGACGCTAGCATAAAAGCTAGGATATACAAAAATGAGAACTAAACCGGCACATAGACACATTAAAGAGTAAAACAAAACATACAGCATGAGAGCTGGAATAAACAAATGGCTGAGCGTGAAAAGCTAGCGAGAATATACATACGATGACAGAGTGCAGGCGTAACTTGTTGCGTGAAAGCAAATTTGGATCACAGACTGAACAACAAAAAATGCAGGCTTATATAGAATAGAATAGAATAGAATAGAATAGAATAGAATAGAATAGAATAGAATAGAATAGAGTTTTATTGTCATTATTGCAATGAACAGGTTCAAAGAACAACGAAATTGGAGCAGCTCCTCCTAAGGTGCATATACAATATGGTAGTATAAATTTTAAAAAATAAATAAATAAATAAAAAATAAATTAAAAAAAAAAAGATAGAGATGACAGATGTATCTATGTATACATACATAAAACATTATTTCACATTGTAGTCCAAAAAAATAGAAAAACATTTAAACATTACACATGAGGACATGATGGACATATGGACACTCAGTGCCTGTTTAGTGCTACTATGGCTCTTGGGTAAAAGCTATTTTTTAGTCTATTGGTGCTCGCTTTTAGCACCCTGTAGCGTCTGCCTGAGGGTAGCAGTTCCAGGTGGTATATATAAGGTAGGTGATTAGTGAGGACAGGTGTGCAGGGCCGTGAGAAAGAGGTGAAAACTGATAAGCTACCATGGTGACCGACTTAAACAGGAAATAATAGGATCAGATGGAGAGTGAAAATAAAAATGGAACAATAAACAATAATATGTGGAGGATCCAAAAAGCGGATCTCAACAAAAACATGTCATCCAAATTCAAAAATTAACCATAATCAGGAAAAATAACTAATGATGTTTCATAACATTTTTTTATTTTTTTTTTCAAAAAGATTTAAATTAGCTAGTTTTTCTCTTCTTTCTTTTGGTTGAATTTTGAATTTTAAAGAGTCGAAATTGAAGATAAACTACATTTCAAAATTTTATTATAATATTATTCCTGTTTTCTCCTCTTTTAAACCGTTCAATTAAGTGTTTTTTCATCATTTATCCTCTACAAAAAACCTTCCGTAAAAGGGAAAAAAATGTACGACGGAATGACAGACAGAGATACCCATTTATATATATATATATATATATATATATATACATATATATATATATATATATATATATATATATATATATATATATATATATATATATATATATATATGTATATATATATATATATATACATATACATATATATATACATATATATATATAGAGAGAAAGAGAGAGAGACAGAGAGAGAGAGAGAGAGAGAGAGAGAGAGATATTTATCTATTAAAGGTAAATTGAGCGAAATTGGCTATTTCTGGCAGTTTTTTAAAGTGTGTACCAAACTGGTAGCCCTTCGCATTAATCAGTACCCAAGCAATAGCTCTTGGTTTCAAAAAGGTTGGTGACCCCGATGGCAGTCAAACATAAGAGATATGTGTAGACTGCACTATGAGGGCAATATGACTCAAGTAAATAACACCAACATTTTATATGTTCCATTGAAAATAAAGAACATTACACACGGTCCTCAAACATCTATTAAAATGTTTTAGTACGACTTTGGTAGGCTATGAAGCTGCACCGCTTGATGGATTTTGGCGCATTAAACATACAATTGGGACGGCGTGGCGCAGTGGGAGAGTGGCCGTGCGCAACCCGAGCGTCCCTGGTTCAATTCCCACCTAGTACCAACCTCGTCACGTCCGTTGTGTCCTGAGCAAGACACTTCACCCTTGCTCCTGATGGGTGCTGGTTGGCGCCTTGCATGGCAGCTCCCTCCATCAGTGTGTGAATGTGTGTGTGAATGGGTAAATGTGGAAGTAGTGTCAAAGCGCTTTGAGTACCTTGAAGGTAGAAAAGCGCTATACAAGTACAACCCATTTATTTATTTATTTAATTATTATTATGGTGTGTGCATACACACCATAGGTTGATTGGCAACACTAAATTGGCCCTAGTGTGTGAATGTGAGTGTGAATGTTGTCTGTCTATCTGTGTTGGCCCTGCGATGAGGTGGCGACTTGTCCAGAGTGTGGGCCTCCTTCCGCCCGATTGTAGCTGAGATAGGCACCAGCGCCCCCCGTGACCCCAAAGAGAATAAGCAGTAGAAAATGGATGGATAGATGGGTGCATACACACCGAGAACAAGCCAGGAGCAGGCATGCTAGTAAATATTTATTTTAACAACTGCATCACAGTCAGCTATTATTAATTCACATTTTGTTTTGCGAAAGAAGAAGCATGGCTGTGTTGCATTGGAGAACATCTCTCGTGAGATGACTTTAGCAGCAAATGTTTTGACATTACATTTACAAGAGCAGAAACTAGGAAAAGTTTGCCCTTCCTGACATAACCCTGGCCTTAAATTGAATCCATGCCCTCTGGCCTCTGCGATGAAAGGAAAAAAGTGAACCCCATCACTTCTCCCGGGATTGTGTATTTTATCAATACAATTACCGTATTTTTCCGACTATAAGTCGCAGTTTTTTTCAAAGTTTGGCCGGGGGTGCGACTTATACTCAGGAGCGACTTATGTGTGAAATTATTAACACATTACCGTAAAATATCACATAATATTATTTAGCTCATTCACGTAAGAGACTAGACGTATAAGATTTCATGGGATTTAGAAATTAGTAGTGACAGATTGTTTGGTAAACGTATAGCATGTTCTATATCAGTGGTTCTCAACCTTTTTTCAGTGATATACCCCCTGAGAATTTTTTTTTTAATTCAAGTACCCCCTAATCAGAGCGAAGCATTTTTGGTTGAAAAAAAAAGAGATAAAGAAGTAAAATACCGCACTATGTCATCAGTTTCTGATTTATTAAATTGTATAACAGTGCAAAATATTGCTCATTTGTAGTGGTCTTTCTTGAACTATTTGGAAAAAAAAGATATAAAAATAACTAAACATCTTGTTGAAAAATAAACATGTGTTTCAATTATGAATAAATAATAATCAACTTAAAAAGCCCTCTTTGGGGATTGTAATAGAGATCCATCTGGATTCATGAACTTAATTCTAAACATTTCTTCACAAAAAAAGAAATCTTTAACATCAATATTTATGGAACATGTCCACAAAAAATCTAGCTGTCAACACTGAATATTGCATTGATGCATTTCTTTTCACAGTTTATGAACTTACATTCATATTTTGTTGAAGTATTATTCAAGAAATATATTTATAAAGATTTTTTGAATAGTTGCTATTTTTAGAATATTTTTAAATGATCTCACGTACCCCTTGGCATACCTTCAAGTACCCCACGTACCCCAATTTGAGACTCCCTTTTTAGACCAGTTGATCTGCCGTTTCTTTTCTTTTTCTTCTATGTCCCACTCTCCCTTGTGGAGGGGGTCCGGTCCGATCCGGTGGCCATTTACTGCTTGCCTGTGTATCGGCTGGGGACATCTCTGCGATGCTGATTTGCCTCCACTTGGGATGGTTTCCTGCTGGCTCCGCTGTGAACGGGACTCTCGCTGCTGTGTTGGATCCGCTTTGGACTGGACTCTCGCGACTGTGTTGGATCCATTGTGGATTGAACTTTCACAGTATCATGTTAGACCCGCTCGACATCCATTGCTTTCCTCCTCTCCAAGGTTCTCATAGTCATCATCGTCACCGACGTCCCACTGGGTGTGAGTTTTCCTTGCCCTTATGTGGGCCTACCGAGGATGTCGTGGTGGTTTGTGCAGCCCTTTGAGACACTAGTGATTTAGGGCTATATAAGTAAACATTGATTGATTGATTGATTGATATGTTACAGTTATTTGAATGACTCTTACCATAATATGTTACGTTAACATACCAGGCACCTTCTCAGTTGGTTAGAAGCATTTAAGTCTCCCCTTAAAACTCATTTGTATACTCTAGCCTTTAAATAGACCTCCTTTTTAGACCAGTTGATCTGCCGCTTCTTTTCTTTTTCTCCTCTGTCCCCCCCTTCCTTGTGGAGGGGATCCGGTCCGATGACCATGGATGAAGTACTGGCTGTCCAGAGTCGAGACCCAGGATGGACCGCTCGCCTGTGTATCGGTTGCTGATCCGCCTCTGCTTGGGATGGTTTCCTGTGGACGGGACTCTCGCTGCTGTCTTGGATCCGCTTTGAACTGAACTCTCGCGGCTGTGTTGGAGCCACTATGGATTGAACTTTCACAGTATCATGTTAGACCCGCTCGACATCCATTGCTTTCGGTCCCCTAGAGGGGGAGGGGGTTGCCCACATTTGAGATCCTCTCCAAGGTTTCTCATAGTCATCATTGTCACTGGCGTCCCACTGGATGTGAGTTTTCCTTGCCCTTATGTGGGTTCTTCCGAGGATGTCGTAGTCGTAGTGGTTTGTACAGTCCTTTGAGACATTTGTGATTTAGGGCTATATAAATAAACATTGATTGATTGATTATTTATGCGTCATATAACGCACACTTATTCAGCCTTTTGTTCACTATTCTTTATTTATTACAAATTGCCTTTCAAATGTCTATTTTTGGTGTTGGGTTTTATCAAATAAATGTCCCCAAAAATGCGTCTTACACTCCAGTGCGACTTATTTATGTTTTTTCCCTTCTTTATTATGCATTTTCGGCAGGTGCGACTTATACCCCGGAGCGACTTATACTCCGAAAAATGCGGTACATGTGAAAAGTGTCAGGAACGTGTCATGCCCGGCTCTGCCGGTTAGTGTTTGGGGCACTTTGGTCCTCCGACCCGCAGGTGGAGCTGTCGGTTGCTGCCGGCTAGTGTTTGGGGCACTTTGGTCCTCCGACCCGCAGGTGGAGCTGGTCTGTGAAGACGTGCAACATCTCAGAGGGCTGCTGATTGGGCGGCCTATAAAAGGCCTCCCAGCTGCATGCTCTCTCTCTCTCATGCTCTCTCTCTTTCTCTCTCTCGTCCCACAGGCACATTCGTTTGGTGACCGTATGGTCACGGCAACGACGGCCGGGATTAGCACCACACTTGCACCCTTTTGGACAACACTCATTTACTGATACATTCCTTAGTTAATTCACATTACTGATCACTGATACATGTTGTAAAATAAAAGCTCTGTTGGCTAAAATGTACAAATCGGTGTGGTCTCCCTTAATGTCACAACCACTAACAAGCCAGTGGTTGTGACATATGGGGGCTCGTCCGATCTTTGGTAGTAACTTTAGGCTATGGTAATTCCTTCTACTGGCTATGGCAGCGTAGGAAGGTGCGTAGAGCTCTTTGTATTGAGTATTCCTTCTACTGGCTTTTGGAGCGTAGGAAGGTGAGTAGAGCTGAGTTACTAATTGTGTACTGCTGATAGTCAGTTGGGGCCTGTTATCAGTTAGTTAATTGGGGGATCTGCTGATTTGTACTTTTGAGGCTTTGTTTGACCGTGCAAGTGTAGGTAGACACTGAATTGTTTGTTCCAGCCATCTTGGTTGAGTTTCATTGCAGTTTGTAGCATTGCATTCAGCCTCTTAGGAGCTGTCGCCTTTATCCCCATCTAGTACGGGTTCTAGGTTCCTGCTGTCACAGAGCCTGGGCGAGGGCACCGCCTTGGAGAAACGGCTGAATCGGCTTTGTCGGGATGGTACGTCTCCACAGGTATTGGTGAGTAAATGATCCTCGTCCTCGGGCTCTGTGTGAAAATAGATTAGTCTAGTGGGGGGAAAATGTTTAGGGGGATGCTCCGAGGTTAGTTTGCTGTGTTAACATAACTGTAATGTTTTAGAGACCTGGTTAGATTGGTTGGAGAGAGAGAGCCTAGCGTAATTAGAGCTAGTTTTTGGTTGGGTTGTTTTTTCAGTAGTTTCATTGTTGGTTTGGTACAGTAGCCAGATTGGTACTGACGGCCTGGGTTGAGCAGGATGGAGGCTTTTGTGGAAGCACCATCTGAGAAATTGTTGTTTGCCCTTAATAAGGAACAGTTGTTGCAATTGGCAGAAAAGTATGGCATGGAATTGTCATCAGCCATTAGAACTGGTAAGAAGGGACCCTTGCGTGACTCCATTCACGAGTTTTTGTGTGAGCAGAGCATTTTGCCTTCAGGAAAAGGTGGTGACGCTCATGTGAAGGGTATGTCAGAGCCTATGCAGTCAGAGAGGGTAGGCATACTGACTTTTGAGCAAAAAAGAGAGATGAAGGCACTTGAATTTGAGTGGGCGCAACAGGCTAAGGAGAAAGAACGTCTTTTTGAACTGGAAAAAATCAAATTAGAACGAGAATTGCAACAGAAAGCAGATATGGAGAGACTCAAATTTGAAAAAGAAATGGATTTGAAAAAAGGTGAAATGGACCTTACAGTACAGCTTGAGAAAATTAAAATTGAACAGGATCGTTTGAAACTAATGTCAGAAGGTAAGATTAGTGGAAATCTGTCCGGGTCAAGTATGGATAGCATGGTAAAGTATGTTCCAAAGTTTGACGAACGTGACCCAGACGTGTTTTTCTCACTGTTTGAACAGATGGCCTCTGACAAAAAGTGGAGTGAAGAGGATAGAACGGTGCTTTTGCAAACTGTACTAGTAGGACGCGCACGGGAGGCATACTTGGCATTAACACCTGTTGATAGGCACAAGTATGCTGAGGTGAAAAAAGCGGTTTTGAAATGTTATGAACTGAATCCAGAAGCTTGGGATGAAGTGCGCGCACCTGATGATTCAGTGTTACACGGGCGCTTAGATAATACTCAGCAGTTAAAGGAGCTAGATAGTCTCCTCGGTCATTTAAGTGAGGTACAGCGTAAACAGTTGTCGGATTTGATTTTTGAGTTTTTGCCTTTGTTTTCCGACACTCCAACCTGTACCACACTAATTGAACATGACATTGACACACAGGGGGCCCGCCCAATACGACAAAGATTTTATCGAGTGGCTCCCGATAAACAGAAGAGTATGGAGGACAGTGTGCAGTATCTGCTTGATCATGGTCTCGCCAAGCCATCTTACTCCAGTTGGGCATCGCCATGTCTACTGGTGAAAAAGTCAGATAACACCTATAGATTCTGTACGGATTATAGGAAAGTAAATGCTGTGACTAGACCAGATTCTTTTCCATTGCCACGTATCGAGGACTGTGTGGATCAGGTTGGGAGTGCTCGTTATGTCAGCAAATTTGATTTATTGAAAGGTTACTATCAAGTGCCTTTGACGCAGAGAGCGCAGGAGATATCTGCATTCATTACCTCTTCCGGTTTGTACTCGTATACTCGAATGAGCTTCGGTTTGCGGAATGCTCCTGCAACCTTCCAACGGCTCATGAATAGGGTCGTTGGGGGGCTGCAGGGGTGCTCGGTTTATTTGGACGACGCCGTTTGTCATTCAGACAGTTGGGACGAACATTTGGCTCGCATTCGAGCGCTTTTCCAGAGGTTGGTGGCAGCAAACCTCACAGTAAATTTAGCGAAATGCGAGTTTGCGCGTGCCACAGTCGTCTATTTGGGTAAAGTAGTCGGCCAGGGGATGGTGCGGCCCGTTAACGCAAAGGTGGCAGCTATTGATAATTTCCCTGTGCCGGCGACGAAGAAAGAACTTATGCGCTTTTTGGGTATGATCGGGTACTACCGCAATTTTTGCTGCAATTTTTCAACTGTTGTATCTCCTCTGACCAATTTGTTGAAGGGTGGCGCCAAATTCATTTGGTCGGAGGAGTGTCAGCAGGCTTTCCAGAATGCAAAGCTTTTGTTAACATCAGCTCCGGTCCTGGCTGCACCCAAACTGGATCTGCCATTCCAGCTGCAGGTGGATGCAAGCCAGGTGGGAGCAGGTGCGGTCCTCCTGCAGGCTGATGATGATGGAGTAGCCAGACCGGTTTGCTATTTTTCAAAAAAATTCAACAAATACCAATTTAATTATTCAGTGATTGAAAAGGAAGCATTAGCATTGATTTGGGCATTGCAACACTTTGAAGTCTATGTGGGAGGGGGTCTCCATCCAATTGTGGTCTACTCAGATCACAACCCTCTCACTTTTCTACAGTCTTTCAAAGGGTCCACCAACCAGCGCCTGTTGCGCTGGGCACTGTTTCTGCAGCCATTCCACCTGTTGATCCGCCATATTCGCGGGGTGGAAAATGTAATGGCTGATGCGCTCTCTCGGGCTCTGGACCAGGAGGTCTAATCATCTCCACTCACTCCTAACCTGCGGTTTTTCTCTGTTTCCCTTAAAGGTCGCTGTCCGGGTACCAGGATTTGCTGGGTGCAGGGAAGGTCGGAGGGTAAGGAGGGTGTTTGGGATGGTTTGGGTTCTGGTTGGTCTGGGGTGGAGGGGAGGTGCGTCATTGGGACTAGAATATAGCTACTGGGGCTACTGTAGGTTTTGGTTTTCTATTTTTTGATGGTGCTTCAGAGACCCAGTTAACACGGGTCTCTGTTTTTAAGGGGGGGAATGTCATGCCCGGCTCTGCCGGTTAGTGTTTGGGGCACTTTGGTCCTCCGACCCGCAGGTGGAGCTGTCGGTTGCTGCCGGCTAGTGTTTGGGGCACTTTGGTCCTCCGACCCGCAGGTGGAGCTGGTCTGTGAAGACGTGCAACATCTCAGAGGGCTGCTGATTGGGCGGCCTATAAAAGGCCTCCCAGCTGCATGCTCTCTCTCTCTCTCATGCTCTCTCTCTTTCTCTCTCTCGTCCCACAGGCACATTCGTTTGGTGACCGTATGGTCACGGCAACGACGGCCGGGATTAGCACCACACTTGCACCCTTTTGGACAACACTCATTTACTGATACATTCCTTGGTTAATTCACATTACTGATCACTGATACATGTTGTAAAATAAAAGCTCTGTTGGCTAAAATGTACAAATCGGTGTGGTCTCCCTTAATGTCACAACCACTAACAAGCCAGTGGTTGTGACAAACGTTAAATAAATAAATAATGATAAATGGGTTGTACTTGTATAGCGCTTTTCTACCTTCAAGGTACTCAAAGCGCTTTGACACTACTTCCACATTTACCCATTCACACACACACATTCACACACTGATGGAGGGAGCTGCCATGCAAGGCGCCAACCAGCACCCATCAGGAGCAAGGGTGAAGTGTCTTGCTCAGGACTCAACAGACATGACGAGGTTGGTTCTAGGTGGGATTTGAACCAGTGACCCTCGGGTTGCGCACGGCCACTCTCCCACTGCGCCACGCCGTCCCTTAAGAAAGACCTTTGCCCTCCGCTACTGCAAGCAGTATAAGTTAATTGTATAACCGAAAACAAAGCGACAATGAAACATCGAAGATCGCCTTATAAATTGGTGGAGAGCTGACAAAGACTTTTGGAAAAATCAATAATTTGACATGAACTCCCTCCAAGAGTGCGAGTCGCCACGTGAAAAATGAATCAATCCATTTCAAGTGGACTGCAATTAATCAGTGTTTGAAGCTATTTTTTCAGACAGTTCTCTTCACAGACCATTACGGACATTAGCGTCGTACCTCAGCCGTGGCTGAAGTCTCCACGGCGGAGCCACTCGTGTTTTCCTCCGGCTCTTTAACTGCATTTTCGATGTGCTCCACATGACGCTGGACTTGCTCCATCTCGTCCTCCGTGCTTCCTCTTTAAGTGCTCGGGCAGAAAGGCCTCCTCGTCACGTAGGATGTGATGGAGCGCTCAGAATTCCCCACTGATACAAGCCTGCAAATCGGCTCCGACTCGCTCGAGTAGGGGGGGGGGCGAATAATAAGTGGGCTATTCCAGGCCTGTTTGAGTCACATTTGTGCAAAAGTACACATGTGCAAAGAGAGGTGAAGAAGGGGTAATACATTAACGATCGGCCTCAATTGCCTCCATGTCAAACAACCAACTAGAGCAGTGGTTCTTAACCTGGGTTCGATCGAACCCTAAGGGTTCGTTGAGTCGGCCTCAGGGGTTCGGCGGAGGTCTAAACACTCCCGACTCATCGTATGAATAAAAACGTTTCCCCTATCGGCGTATTATGGATACGGCAACAGCTGAATGATTTACAGGTGTGTAATTTTTTGTAAGTTTATGCACTATGTTGGTTGTGTTGTTTGAACGAGGTGATGTTCATGCACAGTTCATTTTGTGCACCAGTAAAAAAAAAACATTGTCACACTTTAGTTTCGGGAACATATTCACCATTAATTAGATGCTTATTACTGTTATGCTGATGACACCCAACTCTACATGCCCCTAAAGCTGACCAACACGCCGGATTGTAGTCAGCTGGAGGCGTGTCTTAATAAAATTAAACAATGGATGTCCGCTAACTTTTTGCAACTCAACGCCAAAAAAACGGAAATGCTGATTATCGGTCCTGCTGGACACCGAACTCTATTTAATAATACAACTTTAACATTTGACAACCAAACAATTAAACAAGGTGACACGGTAAAGAATCTGGGTATTATCTTCAACCCAACTCTCTCCTTTGAGGCACACATTAAAAGCATTACTAAAACGGCCTTCTTTCATCTCCGTAATATCGCTAAAATTCGCTCCATTTTGTCCACTAAAGACGCTGAGATCATTATCCATGCGTTTGTTACGTCTCGCCTCGACTACTGTAACGTATTATTTTCAGGTCTCCCCATGTCTAGCATTAAAAGATTACAGTTGGTACAAAATGCGGCTGCTAGACTTTTGACAAGAACAAGAAAGTTTGATCACATTACGCCTGTACTGGCTCACCTGCACTGGCTTCCTGTGCACTTAAGATGTGACTTTAAGGTTTTACTACTTACGTATAAAATACTACACGGTCTAGCTCCAGCCTATCTTGCAGATTGTATTGTACCATATGTCCCGGCAAAAAATCTGCGTTCAAAGGACTCCGGCTTATTAGTGATTCCGAAAGCCCAAAAAAAGTCTGCGGGCTATAGAGCGTTTTCCGTTCGGGCTCCAGTACTCTGGAATGCCATCCCGGCAACAGTTCGAGATGCCACCTCAGTAGAAGCATTTAAGTCTCACCTTAAAACTCATTTGTATACTCTAGCCTTTAAATAGACTCCCTTTTTAGACCAGTTGATCTGCCGTTTCTTTTCTTTTTCTTCTATGTCCCACTCTCCCTTGTGGAGGGGGTCCGGTCCGATCCGGTGGCCATGTACTGCTTGCCTGTGTATCGGCTGGGGACATCTCTGCGCTGCTGATCCGCCTCCGCTTGGGGTGGTTTCCTGCTGGCTCCGCTGTGAACGGGACTCTCGCTGCTGTGTTGGATCCGCTTCGGACTGGACTCTGTGTTGAATCCATTATGGATTGAACTTTCACAGTATCATGTTAGACCCGCTCGACATCCATTGCTTTCCTCCTCTCCAAGGTTCTCATAGTCATCATTGTCACCGATGTCCCACTGGGTGTGAGTTTTCATTGCCCTTATGTGGGCCTACCGAGGATGTCGTAGTGGTTTGTGCAGCCCTTTGAGACACTAGTGATTTAGGGCTATATAAGTAAACATTGATTGATTGATTGATATTAACATGCAAATTAGTAACATATTGGCTCTTAACTAGTCATTATTAAGTACTTATTAAGGCCTTATTCGGCATGGCCCTATTATAACCCTAACCCTGACCCCAACCCTAACCAAATAACTCTGAATTAAGTCTTTGTTACTTAGAATATGTTCCCCTAGTTTCCAAATAACTCTAAATTAAGTCTTTGTTACTTAGAATACATTCCCCATACTACAGTGTTACCAAAAACATATAAATG
Source organism: Nerophis ophidion (assembly GCF_033978795.1). Taxonomy (NCBI): domain Eukaryota; kingdom Metazoa; phylum Chordata; class Actinopteri; order Syngnathiformes; family Syngnathidae; genus Nerophis; species Nerophis ophidion. The sequence continues at coordinate 74,101,633 of NC_084615.1, read as the reverse complement.
GGTTGTACTTCTATAGCGCTTTTCTACCTTCAAGGTACTCAAAGCGCTTTGACACTACTTCCACATTTACCCATTCACACACACATTCACACACTGATGGAGGGAGCTGCCATGCAAGGCGCCAACCAGCACCCATCAGGAGCAAGGGTGAAGTGTCTTGCTCAGGACACAACGGACGTGACGAGGTTGGTACTAGGTGGGAATTGAACCAGGGACGCCTGGGTTGCGCACGGCCACTCTCCCACTGCGCCACGTCGTCCATTAACTTTGTCTTGAATTTGAAAAAAAAATGTTTTTTTTATTTTTCACTAAAGAAGGGTTCAGTGAATGCTCATATGAAACTGGTGGGGTTCGGTACCTCCAACAAGATTAAGAACCACTGAACTAGAGATAGTTTATGCATCAATTTGTGCTCCTCGCCTCTTGTGTCGGTATCCCACATTTCACTGGTTTTCAAACTTTTTTCACCCCAAATCTTGGCTGTGTACCACCATTATGACCAACGTTAAAATACAGTCGCCTGGTAGGCCTAAGTATTCATTAAAAACAAAGCAGAGGTTTTATTTAACAAATATAATTAATACTTTTGAACAGAAAACATGTGTTTTGAATTTGGAAAATAAAACACTGTACTTTAATAAAGAGATTATTCGGCGTACCACTTGATGGAGAATCGCTGGTCTGTTGTATTTCCGTAAACCCTTCCTGTGTCCACGCATCAGTGCATAGTCAAGCTGGTAAGATCACTTCCAATCAATCAATCAATTCACCAGGGTTGATGACAGCGTTCACAGGCCCACTGGGGTAGATAGAGGTGTCCACAGACCCACCGGGGTGGATGGCGGTGTCTACAGGTCCACCAGGGTTAGAAGTAGCTGTGCCTCCCCATCTGCACAGCTACTCTCCAGGGGCCCAGGCTTAAACGGATTTTTATATTTTATTTTATTTTATTTTAATCTTTTATTTTTTTCTCCCATTCCCCCCCACCTGTTTACCTGTATCTCACCTTTTTTGTAAGGGGCGCCAGAAGTTGGCAGACCCATCAGCATTCCTGTTCTGTCTCCCGGTAATGTTTGTCTGATCTTGAATGGGATTGTGCTGAAACATTTAATTTTCCTGAAGGAATAAATAAAGTACTATCTATCCATCTATCCATCTATCTATCTATCTATCTATCTATCTATCTATCTATCTATCTATCTATCTATCTATCTATCTCTGGAATGCCCTCCCGGTAACAGTTCGAGATGCTACCTCAGTAGAAGCATTTAAGTCTCACCTTAAAACTCATTTGTATACTCTAGCCTTTAAATAGACCTCCTTTTTAGACCAGTTGATCTGCCGCTTCTTTTCTTTCTCCTATGTACCCCCCTCCCTTGTGGAGGGGGTCCGGTCCGATGACCATGGATGAAGTACTGGCTGTCCAGAGTCGAGACCCAGGATGGACCGCTCGTCGGGACCCAGGATGGACCGCTCGCCTGTATCGGTTGGGGACATCTCTACGCTGCTGATCCGCCTCCGCTTGAGATGGTCTCCTATGGACGGGACTCTCGCTGCTGTCTTGGATCCGCTTGAACTGAACTCTCGCGGCTGTGTTGGAGCCACTATGGATTGAACTTTCACAGTATCATGTTAGACCCGCTCGACATCCATTGCTTTCGGTCCCCTAGAGGGGTGGGGGGTTGCCCACATCCGAGGTCCTCTCCAAGGTTTCTCATAGTCAGCATTGTCACTGGCGTCCCACTGGGTGTGAATTCTCCCTGCCCACTGGGTGTGAGTTTTCCTTGCCCTTTTGTGGGTTCTTCCGAGGATGTTGTAGTCGTAATGATTTGTGCAGTCCTTTGAGACATTTGTGATTTGGGGCTATATAAATAAACATTGATTGATTGATTGATATATATCTATCTATCTATCTATCTATCTATACCACAATATTGTCATACCGTGGCCTTAATACTGTAAAAACATTGTACCATGAGATGTTATGAGATGAGTTACATCCCTGTACAACTATACTTTAAAGTTCTATCACTGAAAGTTTGGTCAGAATGTGAAAAATGTGTTCGGAAAAGTTGAAAGTATATTTGGAGTCTGCTGAGTCATCATATGTGATGTCAGCATCGACCTCATTTTGGCTGACATCAAAGGATGACCTCTGCCTGGACTTTTTCTCTTAACTTTTTCTCTTGACTTTTTTGCAAAACTTTTTCTGTATGGATTACTGTGATGAGAGAAGAGAATCAGGAGTTTCAGGTGAAAGTAGACTCACATTAGTACTTTAATCCAACGGTGCTTATGCCAGGAAAGTCATAGATGCCATGTGGGTGACTGAACACATTCCGGCTAAGATGTTCAGATGTTTATATTGGCAGTTTTTACTGCAGGACTCAGGCCCTTGAGCTACGTTCGCGATTCGCTGAATAAAAACAAACTGATTTATACTACAGCTCCCATGTAGTTGACTGAAGGACAATTTTTTCAACAATGTGCAGTAAGCCTTTTTATGTTTTTACATAGCTGTCTTTAGTTAGAAAATTATGTAAAAGTATATTTTGCACATGCACTAGGAGACATTAAAGAGAGTATTAAAGTGTATAATTGTTCTAATGGATTTATATTAAACTAGAGTGACACTATTTTTAACTTTTATTGCCAATCTTATGCTAACAACCGGCTCAATTCCAACAGTATTCCCTCCCAGGCAAACATCTTTTTCTTTGGGCTTCCCCAGACACACAACAACACTTATTTTCGTGGTTAGAGTGTCCGCTCTGAGATCGGTAGGTGAGTTCAAACCCTAGCCGAGTCATACCAAAGACTGTAAAAATGTGACTCACCCCTCCCTGCTTGGAATTGGGGGTTAAATCACCAAACGTGGCCACCGCTGATGCTCACTGCTCCCCTCACATCCCAGGGGGGTGAACAAGGGGATGAGGCAAATGCAGAGGTTGATTTCACTACACCTAGTGAAGTGAAGTGAAGTGAATTATATTTATATAGCGCTTTTCTCTAGTGACTCAAAGCGCTTTACATTGTGAAACCCAATATCTAAGTTACATTTGTTTTAAACCAGTGTAGGTGGCACTGGGAGCAGGTGGGTAAAGTGTCTTGCCCAAGGACACAACGGCATTGACTAGGATGACAGAAGCGGGAATCGAACCTGCAACCCTCAAGTTGCTGGCACGGCCGCTCTACCAACCGAGCTATGCCGCCCCAAGTGTGTGTGTGACAATTATTGGTGCTTTGAATTTAACTTTAACCTTAAAGGTGCCGTTTGCAACTTCCTCACAGTAACATTTTCCAAAGCAAAAAAACATAACAAAAACACCACCGGCGAGCTTATGTTACCATTCGTAGTTTAACACAGCGTTTTTCAATCTTTTCTGAGCTAAGGCACATTTTTTTAATTGAAAAAATTTTGAGGCACACCACCAGCAGAAAACATGAAAAAATGAAACTCAGTCGCCAATATTGACAAAAAAAACTTGTTTTCGCAATTCAAAAATAACCAACCATGCATCAATGTAGCTTTTGTCTCAAAGTAGGTGTACTGTCACCACCTGTCACATCATATTTTGATTTGCCGTAAAAAGGGCGAATATACTATGTAAAATACATTGGAAAGTTGGCGCCCTCTAGGCATCTGTGTGAGATATGCAAACAGCCCCTTTAACTTTGGTTCATACTTATGTTAGTAATAGGGTTGTGCTATATGAGTGATATTTGTTTGGCTAGCCCAGGGGTGCCCATTACGTCGATGGCGAGCTACCAGTCGACCGCGGGGGGTGTGTCAGTCGGTCTCCAGCCAGGCTTTTAAAAAAAATACACCTAAAAATTAGTGATCATCAATCTTCACCAAGACGTCACTTAAATGACATTCACGGTACCGGAGGGTCTTGTGAGATGACGCTGGCTGCTGCAAGATCATTATTATGAAAATATGACCGAGAGGAAGGCGAGAAACACTTTATATTTCAACAGACTCTCGCGCCGTCCCTTCCGTCAAAACTCTAAAGGCCGACTGCACATTTCCTATCTTCACAATAAAAGCCCTGCTTCATGCTGCCTGCGCTAACAAAATAAGAGTCTCGGAAAACTGGCGTGCACAAGCGATCCCTCAGAAAGCTGGCGTGCACATCACTTGTGCACGCCAGCTTTCCGAGACTCTTATTTTGTTAGCGCAGGCAGCATGAAGCAGGGCTTTTATTGTGAAGATAGGAAATGTGCAGTCGGCCTTTAGAGTTTTGATGGAAGGGACGGCGCGAGAGTCTGTTGAAATAAAAAGTGTTTCTCGCCTTCCTCTCGGTCATATTTTCATAATAATGAAGTGGCAGCAGCCAGCGTCATCTCACAAGACCCTCGGGTGCCGTGAATGTCAATCAAGCAAGCTACGGAATTTGCCGCCAATGTTTTTCTTGTAAAGTGTATGGAAGCTGGATGAATTAGATGCCAAAAACCAACCACTTTCATGTGGTATTGTACAGAAAGGACAACTTTTTTTCTCCTCCATTTGAAAATGTGGGCGTTATCATCATTACTGTCTGATTCCAACCAATGCAAGTCATCAGAATCAGGTAATACACCAACTTATATTCTTGTCTTTGTGAAAGAAAGACATCTATACGTGTTACACATGCTTGTATTATCATTAAACACATTTAACTTGTTTACAAAAATGTCTCTTTCATAAATAAATAAATATAAATGATATATATAAATGAGGTAGATCTCCTCGAGTTGGTCAATTGAAAAGTAGCTCGCCTGCAGAAAAAGTGTGGGCACTCCTGGTCTAGGGGGTAAGCAACCCGCGACTGTCGAGCAGCATGCGGCTCTTTAATGCCACCCTAGTGGCTCCCTGGAGCAATTTTTAAAAAAGGACTAAAAATGGAAAAACATGGGGGGAAAACTGTTTTTTTTTTGTTTCACAAACCTTCCCAATTGTTAGAAAGCCCACTGTTTAATATGTTTGTGTGTATGCTTCACTGATGAGAGTATTTGGTGAACATCGTTTTGTCCTACTAATTTTGGCGGTTCTTGAACTCACCATTGTGTGGAATGTGACACAACACTTTTTTTTACATGTAAAATCTACCATTCCTTTTTTGTCTCATTTTGTCCACCAAACATTTTATGCTGTGCGTGAATGCATAAAGGTGAGCTTTGTTTATTTTATTGACTAGTGCGGAGTGCTAATCAGGCATATTTGGTCAGTGCATGAATTTACCATGAATTGATTAACGTGGACCCCGACTTAAACAAGTTGAAAAACTTATTGGGGTGTTACCATTTAGTGGTCAATTGTACGGAATATGTACTGAACTGTGCAATCTACTAATAAAACTTTCAATCATTTAATCAATGCATGACTACAAGCTAATCAATGCTATCATAATATTTAGGCTAGCTTTATGTACACCCAATTTGCAGGTATATTAGAGATCGTTTAATTTCCTTTACGTATGTCCTCTGTGTATTTAATTTATATTTGTATGTCTCATGACACATTATCGGTATGTAATATTGGCTGCATTTCTGATAGTTGTTTGGGTGCAATGTTGTTCCAGACCACAGCAAATGTTATCTAGCTTGCCAAAAATTGTAATGAATCTATTAAAAGAAGACAGCCTGCCGTTTCCTTTAATTTGGACACACACATTTAGACCTTTGACCATTAAAAGCGAGTAATTTCCAGGAGTTATCTCACCTTCTGAGTAGCCTCTGATTTACTAATGTTTCCCAATGTTGTAAAAATGTGTAGAATAAATATTACAATTCAACATTTCTGTCAATGAAGATTTGCTTCAACCTGCGACACATTGTCATTTTGATAGTAGGCTGTTATAGTTAATATAGACACTTACATCTTGTGTTGTCTTCATTATAACACTTATATAAGGCTTTTAAAGTAATTTTGATAGCAGGTTAATACAAACACTTACAGTACACGAAGTGAAGTATATTTATATAGCGCTTTTCTCGAGTGACTCAAAGCACTTTACATAGTGAAAGCCAATATCTAAGTTACATTTAAACCAGTGTGGGTGGCACTGGGAGCAGGTGGGCATAGTGTCTTGCCCAAGGACACAACGGCAGTGACTAGGATGGCGGAAGTGGGGATCAAACCTGGAACCCTCAAGTTGCTGGGACGGCCACGCTACCAACTGAGCAGTCTTGCAAATAACATTTCCAAACATAGATTTATTCTCGAGCACTGAGGAGCGCTCGAGTGAAACATAAAGAGGTACACGTTTGATTGACAGCAGGTGTCAACCGCTGCTAATCAACGAAAAGAGAAAAACAGCAGTGATCCGTGAATTAAACAGGAAATAACAAAATAAGAGCACTGAACAGGAAGTAAATACAAAAACACAAAAAAGTAGCAGAACTGAAGTGACGGATTGTCACAGTAGATTTAAAAAAAAAAAAAAATTGCATTAAAATTCCGTTGACTGACCTGACATATTTCTACTGTAAAAATATGAATGGAAAAACGAAACATTTTTTTTTACGGAAGAGTTGCCAGAATAAAAAAGCAACTTGTACTGTTTTTCCATAAAAAAATTTATGTTGAAAATAAACAATTTAGATTTTTATTTTTAAATTCTAGCAACGAAACAGCCATCTTTTTCCCTAACAAAAAAAAAACAGGGGTACTGTTTTTTTAATTTACTGTAAAATGTTGAAAAATATACAAATGTAAAACTACATTGTACAGTGGGCAGCACGGTGAAAAAGGGGTTAGTGCATGTGCCTCACAATACAAAGGTCCCGAGTAGTCCTGAGTTCAATCCCGGGATCTTTCTGTGTGGAGTTTGCATGTTCTCCCCGTGACTGCGTGGGTTCCCTCCGGGTACTCCGGCTTCCTCCCACTTCCAAAGACATGCACCTGGGGATAGGTTGATTGGCAACACTAAATTGGCCCTAGTGTGTGAATGTGAGTGTGAATGTTGTCTATCTGTATTGGCCCTGTGATGAGGTGGCGACTTGTCCCGGGTGTACCCTGCCTTCCGCCCTAAAACAGCAGCGATAGGCCCCAGCGACCCCCCGCCATCGCCAAAAGGGACAAGCGGTAGAAAATGGATGGATATTGTTCAGTGAAATTTTGTAAATGTTAAGTTTTTACTGTAAAACCAATGTTAAAGGCCTACAGAAACCCACTACTACCCACCACGCAGTCTGATAGTTTATATATCAATGATGAAATATTAACATTGCAACACATGCCAATACGGCCTTTTTAGTTTACTAAATTGCAATTTTAAATTTCACGCAAAGTCTACTGTTTTATTTTGGCTTCGACGTAGTCTGTGTTGCTTTTCAGCAAGTGTCTGTTCGTCTCTGTCTTTCACTCGCTCTCGCTCCAGCTCCACCACCTCTCTCCCCCCCAGGCTGCTGCCTTTTAACAGAGCGACAGGTGATTAGATAAGCAGGCCCAGGTGGGCCATCTACGCACCTGTTGCTGATCTTGAAGCCGGTCCTGGCACACCCCGCTTCGCTGCAGGTCCGCAGGCCACGCCCCCTTCCACATATACCAAATAATATTTTGTGATATACATCCTTATCAAATATAATATTAGATTTTAATACAATATTAAAATATAGATTTTAGGTTATTATGGATGCATGATTCATATATATATATATATATATATCCATCCATTTTCTACCGCTTATTCCCTTTCGGGGTGGCGGGGGGCGCTGGCGCCTATCTCAGCTACAATCGGGCGGAAGGCGGGGTATATACATATATATATATATGTAGGTGTGGGAAAAATCCAGATTATCCAGAGAATAGTGCTCGATACCGTGGTAGAGTGCAATATGTAGGTGTGGGAAAAATCACAAGACTACTTCATCTCTACAGAACTGTTTCATGAGGGGTTCCCTCAATCATCAGGAGATTTTAATGGAATATTAACCGAAGGAGCGTTCAAAACAAGATGGAATAATCACAACGCCTCCTTTAGAAACCAGACTTTGCGGAATTCTACAGAACTCAGCAAACACATTTGGAACCTCAAAGACAATAATGTTGAATATTCAATAACATGGCAAATTCTTGCATCCAGCACACCTTACAACAGTGGTAATAAAAGATGCAACCTATGCTTAAAAGAGAAACTGTTTATTATATATTATCCAGATCTATCATCCCCCAACAAGCGCAGTGAAATCATTTCAACATGCCGCCACAGACGGAAACACCTCCTAGGTAACACATGAGCCAATCACCACGCCCCTACACCTGCCTGTACCCACCCACTCTGTGCCCTATATAAACCATTGTATGTGAATGCTTCCATTAAAATCTCCTGATGATTGAGGGAACCCCTCATGAAACAGTTCTGTAGAGATGAAGTAGTCTTGTGATTTTTCCCACACCTACATATTGCGCTCTACCACGGTATCGAGCACTATTCTCTGGATAATCCAATCAAGACATATATGTATATATATATATATATATATATATATATATATATATACACAGCCAGATTGTAGCTGAGACAGGCTCCAGCGCCCCCCGTGACCCCGAAGGGAATAAGCCGTAGAAAATGGATGGATATATATATATATATATATATATATAAAATATTCATGTATATTTTGTAAAAACCGTATTGATAACGTCCTGTTTCGTATTCATACATAACGTATTCATACATCTATTATTCTCAAATTTGTATTTAACTGTAGTTTGTGCACACCTAAGACAGAGTCAAACAATGGTTGATTTGACAAAGTGTACCTGTAGATTTTTTCGGACAAAAGCCAGTATCTTCAACGATCATAAAGGTGCTGGGTGTCCAGTGCCTTCGTTTCCATGATGATATCACAAATCACTTTAGCCCTCAGGTCATTTCTGGCCAACTTTTTTGCAATTTTCTAACGCCAAGGCGATAGGAACAAGCCCTGGCCCTGTCATTGCAGCTGCCTTTGGGGCATCTTCTTTCACAGCACAGACGTCTTCATAGGCTTTCAAAACATGGTGCTATCCATGCAGTCACCTTATCTCGAAGGTAGCCCCGCCCCCCGACGGAGGAAGCACGATCGCTATGTGTCATATGATTACTGATATCTTACAGTATTTTCCAGACCAAAGGGCGCACCGGATTATTAGTCGCACTACCAATGAACAAGTCTAGTCAGGTCTATTTTCATATAAAAGTTGCACCGGATTATAGGACGCATTAAAGGGGTCTTTTTTTTTTTCTGGATATAAAACACTTCCTTGTGGTCTACATAACATGTAAAGGTGGTTCTTTGGTCAAAATGTTGCATGGATTATGTTTTACAGATCATCTTCAAGCCGCTTTCTGAGAGTCTCTTCAGGATGCACCGTTTTGGGGGCAATCTTATTTACGTGGCTCACCTTCGATTGCGTCTTCTCCCCGTCATCTTTGTTGTAGCGGTGTAGCGTGCAAGGACGGGAGTGGAAAAAGTGTCAAAAGATGGAGCTAACTGTTTTAACGACATTCAGACTTTACTTAACTCCATAACGGAGCAGCATCTCCTCATCCGTGGCTCACTAGTGAAACATCAGGGCCAAAAATGCGTCCCTTGAAAAACCGTCCGACCGGAACCCTCTAATAACTAAAGTTCCTTGGATGAAATATGTAAGCCCACTACAATTGTTAGCGCTTTGATAGGTAGTCTCCTGACAGATATAAGTAAGAACTTGACACTACTTTATATTACAAATGGCAACAGTGGAAGATGAATGTCCCATAATAAGAAGAAGCTTATGACTACGGTGTCTCCATGGACTACAATGGCGGACTTGCAGACATTTTCAGGACTTATGCAGATCCCAAATACACATCAGCAGGTGTCAGAAGGTGAGAAAAGTTAGTTTTGCATAATATTGTGAAACAAAACGCCAGATAATATGTCTGATAATAGGTGCCATTTTGCGGTCCTTATACACACCATAATAATACTTGTATGTTTAATGCGCCGACAATCCATCAGGCGGTGCGGCTCATAGCTTACCAAAGTCGTACTAAAAATATTTTGACAGATTTTTGAGTGCCGAGGGTAATGTTCAATATTCTCAATGGAACATTTAAAGTTTTGGTTTTGTTTAATGGCGTCATATTGCAGTTTACATGTATCTCTTATGTATGACTGCCATCTACTGGTCACACTCATCATTACATCAGGTACCATTTTTTTTTTAATTGAAGTCGGTAAGCACAACCAAAAATATTCTGTACATTAGGCGCACCGGGGTAAAAGGCGCACTGTCGATTTTTGAGAAAATGAAAGGACTTTAAGTGAGCCTTATAGTCTAAAAAATACGGTACATGCAAACACAATTATGATTACGCAGACACTACTCTTTCTAGGCAGAAACAAAGCAAAAAGTTATATGTAAAAAGTTTCCTGCTTCACACATATCCCAGTAGAGACACACATAGTTTTACACACAAATACATTCTGAAACACTGACAGACTTTTTTTTTTTACCCACACAAAAATCATAATATGGACAAACAACTTAAAACACAAATACGTGAAATTACTACACAGACACATAGAATGTGTTACATTATGACACAGGTGTCAAACTCAAGGTCCGGGGGCCAGATCCGGCCCGTGACATCATTTTATCTAGCCCGCAAACACCTGTAAATGATATGTGTCAATAATATACTTCATATTTTCTCACTAAATGAAAATGTTTTTTTATATTTTGACAGAAAAAATATATCCATCATCCATCTTTTACCGCTTATCCGGAATCAGGTCGCGGGGACAACATCTCTAGCAGAGACCCCCATATTTCCCTCTCCAGAGCAACATTAGCAACTTCCTCCTGGGGGATCCCCAAGTGTTCCCAGGCCAGAAAGGAAGAAAAAATATATGCACGACTTAAAATTGCATGTCTTTTAATCTTTAATAGTATCCATTATTGCAACAAATATTGCAGTATATTATCATACTTTCCAAACATGTTTTTGTGCAAAAAAGTAATACTTAACTTTACAGCAAACTACCTATCAAATCAATACAAATGACAAAACATTTTACAGTGTTCTTTACAGCATATTACTGTACATTTAAAAAAAAAATTAAAAAAATGTTGCATTAAAATTCTGTTGACTGAGCTGAAATATTTCTACTGTAAAAATATGAATGGAAAAACGATACATTTGTTTTTACGGAAGAGTTGCCAGATCAAAAAAGCAACTTGTACTGTTTTTCCATAAAAAAATGTATGTTGAAAAAAAAAAACAATTTAAATTTGATTTTTAAATTCTGGCAACGAAACGGCCATCTTTTTCCGTAACAAAAAAAAAAAACGAAACAAAAAAAAAACAGTGGTACTGTTTTTTCATTTACTGTAAAATGTTGAAAAATATACAAATGTAAAACTACATTGTACAGTGGGCAGCACGGTGAAAAAGGGGTTAGTGTCAGGCTTTCCCCTGACAGTTTGTCTATGTTTTAGTTTTTTCCTCTGCAGTTGTCTGTTTCCTCCTGTGTTTAGTATTTCCTGTCCTTAGTTCCTGTCTAGTGCTCTTATTTTGGTTTAGCTTCCTGTTTGTCTCCCTGTGTCCTGTTTTCACTCAGCTGCGGCTGATTGGCATCTGGTCACACGGCCAGCTCCTATTTTACCTGCTTTGTTCCTCCAGTCAGTGCTGGATCATTGTATTGTCGTTGCCTCATGTCACTCTTGTGTCTTTGCTACATGTCGTGTCTGGCATCATTTCAGCTAGTACCTGTCGTGCTACATCCTGTCCTGGTCGTCGTAGCCGTAAGCTGTTTTTGTTAGCCATTAGCTATTTCCAGTTTTTCCGTTTGTTATCCTCTAGCTTCCATGCTAAAGTTCCTTTTTGTTTTTCTAGCTCCCAGTGCTAGCTCTCTTAGTTTGTTATCCCACCCACGTGTGTGCTTTTTGTTTGTTCTTGTGTAGTTTTATTAAATCAGGTTCTCATATACCATGCCTGCCTCCATTTCTACATTTCGGGGTTCGACAACAACAAATACCTCTGACAGTTAGTGCAAGTGCCTCACAATACGAAGGTCCCGAGCAATCCTGAGTTCAATCCCGGGATCTTTCTGTGTGGAGTTTGCATGTTCTCCCCGTGACTGCGTGGGGTCCCTCCGGGTACTCCGGCTTCCTCCCACCTCCAAAGACATGCACCTGGGGATAGGTTGATTGGCAACACTAAATTGGCCCTAGTGTGTGAATGTGAGTGTGAATGTTGTCTATCTGTGTTGGCCCTTTGATGAGGTGTCGACTTGTCCAGGGTGTACGCCGCCTTCCGTCCTAAAGCAGCAGAGATAGGCCCCAGCGACCCCCCGCCATCCCAAAAGGGACAAGCGGTAGGAAATGGATGGATATTGTTCAGTGAAATTTTGTAAATGTTAAGTTTTTACTGTAAAACCAATGTTAAAGGCCTACTGAAACCCACTACTACCGACCCCGCAGTCTGATAGTTTATATATCAATAATGAAATATTAACATTGCAACACATGCCAATACGGCCTTTTTAGTTTACTAAATTGCAATTTTAAATTTCGCGCAAAGTCTATTGTTGAAAACGTCGCGGTATGATGACGCGTATGATGACGCGTGCGCGTGATGTCACGCATTGTAGAGGACATTTTGGTCCAGCCCCGATCCCAGATATAAATCGTCTGTTTTAATCACATATTTACACAGTATTCTGGACATTTGTGTTGCTGAATCTTTTGCAATGTGTCCAATTAATAATGGAGACGTCAAAGAAGAAAGATGTAGGTGGAAAGCGGTGTATTGCGGTTGCCTTTAGCAACACAAACACAGCCGGTGTTTCCTTGTTTACATGACCGAACAGAGCGGTCAAGCGCACATGGTTCCCTACCACATGTCAACCGGCAGTTTTCGGTGAAAAAATTGTGGTAATAAGTCGGCTCTTACCGTAGACATGAGCAGAGAGCTTGCATCGTTCTTCATGCACCTTTTCAAAGAGGCACCTGCGGACTCTCTTACCTCCTCCGACCGGCCGCCCCCGAACATGGGATGCTTCCACCGTGGAGGAGGGAGAAAAAAAAATCTCAGCCCGAGGAGGGAGAAAAAAAAATCTCAGCCCGGCCCCAACGGCTGCCTTCGCTTCGCCTCGTCGAAAAACGTGGCTTCCTTCAGAGACACTGGCGGTCACCACACCCGTGGCCACACCCCTCGGACTTTCAGGTACGATCATATAATCTCACTAAAACACTAGTAACACAATAAGCAGATGAGGAAATTTCCAGAACTATCCTAGTAAATGTGTCTAATAACATCTGAATCGCTCCCACTGCCCTCGTTTTTTTTTTTTCTCGTCCTTCACTCTCACTTTCCTCATCCACGAATCTTCCATCCTCGCTCAAATTAATGGGGAAATCGTCGCTTTCTCGGTCCGAATCGCTCTCGCTGCTGGTGGCCATGATTGTAAACAATGTGAGGATGTGAGGAGCTCCACAACCAGTGACGTCACGCGCACATCGTCTGCTACTTCCGGTAAAGGCAAGGCTTTTTTATTAGCGACCAAAAGTTGGGAACTTTATAGTCGATGTTCTCTACTAAATCCTTTCAGCAAAAATATGGCAATATCGCAAAATGATCAAGTATGACACATAGAATGGACCTGCTATCCCCGTTTAAATAGGAAAATCTCAATTCAGTAGGCCTTTAAAACTATTTATGTAATTAATCATGAAATCCGGAGGCAAATTCATACATTATTGGCTGTTACAAACGGCCCTCAATGAAAACCAGTTTGACACCCCTGCATTATAACACTGATCAGCATTATAGACACAAAGGTTTAGATAGGCTTTTGCAAGTAACTTTGCTGTACTTGAGTGATTAAAAAGTAGAGTGATGATCGTCAGATGTTTGTTAACAATTAAAGCAGCTCAACCGCACAGTCGCGCTGCAGCCGTAGTTAACTTTAGCAGTGAATTTTTTAGCAAGGCATAGCGTTTGCGCGTCACCAAACTAAACTTGTTTAAAATTATTTCCGTATGAGCACTCGATATCAGCATATCTATGACTCACAGCCTATGAAAAGTAGAGTGCAAAGAAGAAATAGGAGTCCTCCTTGGCCTAATAAAAGGTTGTTAGTTCATCTTCACTTTATTTTGTGATGAGGAACTAAAAGTTATATTTTTAATGTTCGACTGTAACTTACAGCATTGTGATTGATAGGTCTGTTAATTAATATCATGTTCAACGCTCTGAAAAGCGTGTTTTACTGTTGTTGATGCTATAACTTCCTCCATCTTCTTCCGCTTATCCGAGGTCGGGTCACGGGGGCAACAGCCTAAGCAGGGAAGCCCAGACTTCCCTCTCCCCAGCAACTTCGTCCAGCTCTTCCCCGGGGGATCCCGAGGCGTTCCCAGGCCAGCCGGGAGACATAGTCTTCCCAACGTGTCCTGGGTCTTCCCCGTGGCCTCCTATCGGTTGGACGTGCCCTAAACACATCCCTAGGGAGGCGTTCGGGTGGCATCCTGACCAGATGCCCGAACCACCTCATCTGGCTCCTCTCGATGTGAAGGAGCAGCGGCTTTACTTTGAGTTCCTCCCGGATGGCAGAGCTTCTCACCCTATCTCTAAGGGAGAGCCCCGCCACACGGCGGAGGAAACTCATTTCGGCCGCTTGTACCCGTGATCTTATCCTTTCGGTCATGACCCAAAGCTCATGACCATAGGTGAGGATGGGAACGTAGATCGACCGGTAAATTGAGAGCTTTGCCTTCCGGCTCAGCAACTTCTTCACCACAACGGATCGGTACAACGTCCGCATTACTGAAGACGCCGCACCGATCCGCCTGTCGATCTCACGATCCACTCTTCCCTCACTCGTGAACAAGACTCCTAGGTACTTGAACTCCTCCACTTGGGGCAGGGTCTCCTCCCCAACCCGGAGATGGCATTCCACCCTTTTCCGAGCGAGAACCATGGACTCAGACTTGGAGGTACTGATTCTCATTCCGGTCGCTTCACACTCTGCTGCGAACCAATCCAGCGAGAGCTGAAGATCCCGGTCAGATGAAGCCATCAGGACCACATCATCTGCAAAAAGCAGAGACCTAATCCTGCGGTCACCAAACCGGAACCCCTCAACGCTGGAACCCTGTACGATCAGTGCCAGAGCTTGGTCCGCATTGCCGGCAGTAAGTCGAACACATTTCCAGTGAGGGTTGGACTCCGCCAAGGCTGCCCTTTGTCACCGATTCTGTTCATAACTTTTATGGACAGAATTTCTAGGCGCAGTCAAGGCGTTGAGGGGTTCCGGTTTGGGAAGAAGAAAAAGCATGGATGCTATAACTTGAACGTTTTAAAATGGATGTTTTCTTTAATAAATCACTGTGACAGGTCTCCAGCCGTCATCGCGTGGGTTGCAGTGACCATCGATGCAAGACGCATGGTAGCAGGTTTGACTCTCATTTATTATTTCAATCAATGAGTTTTCTTGCCAGTCAGTCGCGTCAATTTCTAGCACAATTTAAACTGCAGGAGAAGGTGCAGGGATTGAGAGCAGGTGTGTTATCTACGCACCTGACTCTGATGGCTGCATTGTCGCTACAGGCGTGCCCCGCCTCTCCGCTCTGCCGCATGCTCCGCCTCCTGGCCGCCATCTTGGGCAGGACAACTGTTTATCTTAGCCTGCTGTCGGCTCGTGTGCTCCGTCTCTCCACAATCACTAAGACTGCATCTGTTTGTGTCTGTTAACAAATAGTAATTTTGTTTGTATAACTATCTTTTGAACTGCTAAAATAATTGCGGAAGGGGCGTGGTCCACGTGTCACCTGCGGGCGGGGCATGTGGAGGAGCAGGCTGTGGAGCAGATGACAGGTGTGTGGATATCTCAGCTGGAACGAGTTATCTAATCACCTGCCTCTTTATTAGCAGCGTTGGTGACCGCAGTGGGGGGCTGAAAAGCCAGAGGAGCTGAAGACGGAGACGAGAAAACCAAAAAGCTGAAAAGCAGAGAGAGGGAAATACTGTTTAACTATTTAAAATAAAGACATTGTAACCTTGGCAACCAGCCTGGACAGATCTTATTGGTCCTGACACGAACCCGTTGGTGACCCCAGCGTTGGTGACTGCAGTGGGGGGCTGAAAAGCCAGAGGAGCTAAAGACGGAGACGAGAAAAACAAAAAGCTGAAAAACAGAGAGAGGGAAATACTGTTTAACTATTTAAAATAAAGACATTGTAACCTTGGGAACCAGCCTGGACAGATCTTATTGGTCCTGACACGAACCCGTTGGTGACCCCAGCGTTGGTGACTGCAGTGGGGGGCTGAAAAGCCAGAGGAGCTGAAGACGGAGACGAGAAAACCAAAAAGCTGAAAAGCAGAGCAGAAAGAGGGAAATACTGTTTAACTATTTAAAAATAAAGACATTGTAACCTTGGACAACCAGCCTGGACAGATCTTATCGGTCCTGACACGAACCCGTTGGTGACCCCAGCGTTGGTGACTGCAGTGGGGGGCTGAAAAGCCAGAGGAGCTGAAGACGGAGACGAGAAAACCAAAAAGCTGAAAAGCAGAGCAGAAAAAGGGAAATACTGTTTAACTATTTAAAAATAAAGACATTGTAACCTTGGACAACCAGCCTGGACAGATCTTATCGGTCCTGACACGAACCCGTTGGTGACCCCAGCGTTGGTGACTGCAGTGGGGGGCTGAAAAGCCAGAGGAGCTGAAGACGGAGACGAGAAAACCAAAAAGCTGAAAAGCAGAGCAGAAAGAGGGAAATACTGTTTAACTATTTAAAAATAAAGACATTGTAACCTTGGACAACCAGCCTGGACAGATCTTATCGGTCCTGACACGAACCCTGCAACACACAGATAATGTAATGAATAAATTGAAAATACCTCAAGCAGAGGGCTGTTCCTAGCATTTTTAGCTGAGCTTAAAAAAAATAAAAATAAATTACTAGAGATGTCCGATAAATGCTTTAAAATGTAATATCGGAAATTATCGGTATCAGTTTCAAAGATTAAAATGTATGACTTTTTAAAACGCCCCTGTGTACACGGACGTAGGGAGTAAAGAGCGCCAATAAAGGCACTGGCTTTGCGCCTCGGCCCAGTCACATAATATCTACGGTTTTTACACACAAGTGAATGCCAGGCATACTTGTTCAACAGCCATACAGGTCACACTGAGGGTGGCCGTATAAACAAGTTTAACACTGTTACAAATATGCGCTACACTGTGAACCCACACCAAACAAGAATGACACATTGCGGGAGAACATCCGGACCGTAACCCAACATAAACACAACAGAACAAATACCCAGAACTTCTTGCAACACTAACTCTTCCGGGACATCACAATATACACACCCCCGCCCACCTCAACCTCCTCATGCTCTCTCAGGGAGAGCATGTCCCAAATTCCAAGCCCCTGTTTTGAGGCATGTTAAAAAAAAAATAATGCACTTTGTGACTTCAATAATAAATATGGCAGTGCCATGTTGGCATTTTTTTACCATAACTTGAGTTGATTTATTTCGGAAAACCTTGTTACATTGTTTAATGCATCCAGCGGGGCATCACAACAAAATTACGCATAATAATGTGTTAATACCACGACTGTATATATCGCTATCGGAATATCGGATATCTGCAAAAAAGCCATTATCGGACATCTCTATTAATTACCATAGTTGCTGGGCTATAGAGTATTTGAGCCAGACTTACCACATTTTGAGAAGAAACTTTTTTTTTTTTTTTTTAACATATGTTAGCAGCACCGGACTAAAAGCCGCTGATGTATACATTGTGAAGTGAGATATTTGTAAATGTTTATTTACGTACCTTAATTGTTTCCAAACAGTGCCTGTAACACGGCAGTAAAACGGCGGATCAAACTAAACAGAAGTCATTGTCATTGGCTCACTAGTTGCAGAAGCAAACAGCTAAACAGACTCGAGAAATCCTCACTGAGGTTTTGGTGAATTTACAAAACAATACAAAAATAATGCCATTCTAAGTTAATAACATGCAATAATAATATGTATATTAGCACATTCGCTAATGCTAAAGACGCTCGGTTTATTATATTATGATAGTACATACAAATATGCATGACAACTTTTTTACAGACATCACACATGGGACAATTTAGTAAATATGAATTGTTTTAGTTATATTGTAAAACTTACAAACAATGCTTGGAGTGATGAATGAAGAATCTTTTTGAGCATAAACACTATGGATGGTCATACTTCCGGTTCAAGGAACAAAATAGGTAGTGCATTTTCAACCCACAGCACCTGCAGTGAGTGAACTCGTCAAAAAACTGGCGCCGTAGCACAGACAATACCACACCTTTTCAGTGTCTCTGTCGTCGTGATATGAAAACTATGTGTTGAATACAAAACATTCTGGCCGTTAGCGAAGCCGCGGGTTTGAAAGCGTTGGAAAAAAGTCAGGAAATTACAGTTAATCAATTAACTACAAAACATTATTATTCGCTTAAACTTGTTTAATGGCTTGAAATAACGTAGCACCTTTCTAGACACGACATTGAGAGCCCATTATTCTTTCGAGGGGGTGGTAAGCTACATGTAGAGCAAGGGTGTCCAAAGTGAGGCCCGGGGGCCATTTGCGGCCCACAGGTAATTTTTTAATGGCCCCACGACACATTTTAAAAATACGTTTGAAACATTTTTAAAACGTAAAAGGTATTTTAAAAGAGCAAACAGGTGAAATGTAACAAGAAAATGTTGCAATGTTTACTTTAATAACACAAAGCTGCCATGCAGGCTGTTTCTTTCTTTAAGACATAATAATGAATCAAAATCAATGTCATTATGAATTATTGACCTATACAAGGCTTCAATTACGTTACGTAAAACTTTCCACTTTGAGATATTGTTTGGGGAAAATGTAGCATGTTTTGTGTTTGCCATATAAAAAATTAAGCTGTTTTTTTTTAAGAAAGGCCTAAAACGGACAAACAAAAAACATAAACAACAACAATAAAACTTATAATTGACGGATAGATCTGAAGTTGATCTCGAGATTATTGTGTTAAAAGTAAACAGTAAAACAATGTATAATTTATTTTTTAACACTTTAATGAGTGGGACCCTTTTGGATTCCCAATCATTTCAGTGTGATTTGTTTTTAAGTGTCATTGCTCAAAAATAATAATGAATTAAAATCAATGGTGTTTTAGTTATTGACTTTTTTAAGGCTCCAATTATTATATGATCTGAAATATTCCACTTAAAAACATATTGGGTGATAATATTGCAATTTTTTTTTTTTTTCCATCAAAAAACAGGGTTTTCTTTGACAAAAAGAGCATACAACTTAAATCTTTAAAAATGTTATATTGACAGAATGACCTAATGTTGATCTAGAGATTTAAAACTTGAAAAATAATACAACTGAATAATGACACATTTTTAATATATTTTTGACCAAAATCCTACGGGGACTGAGTGGAGGCCTAAATGTATATTTTTATACATATATTGTATTGGTTTTTGAAATAAAAAAAATATCAAAATGGCCCTCGCTTGCTTTGATTTTTTTAGTGTGCGGCCCTCAGTGGAAAAAGTTTGGACACCCCTAATCTTGAGCCACCACTGTCCTCGGCAAGGTTACAAATTCGCGGCAACAGCCTCTCTGACCACCATAAAACATTCATTCACATCCATACACAAGTGTGGCAGGCACCGGAGGCAAGACAGTTGAAATGTTTTGCCCAGTGGTGTGCCGCCAGGGCCAGCATAACTCCACAGTATTCTGGACATCTGTGTTGCTGAATCTTTTGAAATTTCTTCAATTAATAATGGAGACGTCAAAGAAGAAAGCTGTAGGTGGGAAGCGGTGTATTGCGGCCGCCTTTAGCAACACAAACACAGCCGGTGTTTCCTTGTTTACATTCCCGAAAGATAACGGTGAAGCTTTACTATGGAACAGAGAGGTCAAGCGAACATGGTTCCCTACCACATGTCAACCGGCAGGTTTCGGTGTGAAAATGGTGGTAATAAGTCGGCTCTTACCGTAGACATGAGCGGATAGCTTGCGTCATTCCTCCTGCCTTCGCCTCGTCGAGAAATGTGGCTTCCCTCGGAGACACTGGCGGTCACCACACCCGTGGCCACACCCCTCCAATTTTCAGGTTGTACAGGTACAACCATATAATCTCACTAAAACACTAGTAACACAATAAACAGATAAGGGATTTTCCAGAATCATCCTAGTAAATTCGGCAACCTTCAGCATTCAACGAGCCATTTGAGCCCATTTCGAACCAAAGTAAACCCACCTAGAGCCACAAATTCTGTTTAATCCTTAAAATGAAAATAAGACTAATTTTAATTACAACTCAGCAATAATTTTTGCTCTGATTAGCTTTCTGCAGCAGTTCCAAAAATGCTCTTTTTTGGTCATCTCCAGCTTTGTAATACTAGTCCTGGAAATGTATTTCCACATTGCATTTTTTGTTGTTTGCTATTTTCTCCCCACATATTAAGCAAACAGGTGAAACACACTCATCAACAGTAAACAGGAAAAAAAATGTCCATGAAGGATTAAATGTTCTATTTTTATCAGAAATGTTGCCCATTGCTAATTTACTCGGGGTTGACCGCCAAAAACAATGCAATTACTTGGCAGCAAAAGATGACGCATTGGGGTGTTACGTACATTTCGATAGACGAAATATTGCAAGATCACAAACTCTCTAAAATAAAAATGGCTACATTAAAACAGACAAACTAAAAAAAATGTAATACATTAAAATTAAATAGCCATTATTTATTGACATTTTTTAAAAGCCAAAGGTAGCCAGGGTGAAGGTATGAAAGAGCAGCTCCAGAGCCGTGGGTTGCAGACCCCTGCTGTAGAGGTTGCCCTCTCGTTGGTTTCACACTGGCACGAGAGCCCGATATTTTGGATTCAATAATGTTTTATTAAGTTCACTCTGCGGCAAACGCACTGGACTTTTCAGCCTCAATTTCTCTTCCTGCTCTGTTCTGCTCTCCAGCATGTGTCCCTCTCTCTCTCCAACTCCAAAAACGTGTCTCGCTCCGGCTGCTGCTAATAAGTTTGAGAGGTGATTAGATAACCATCCACAGCTGGGCTATCTACTCACCTGCCGCCGGCTTCGAGGCCGGTCCTTCCACAGCCCGCTCCGCGACAGGCCCGCAGACCACGCCCCCACCCACATATACCATACAACCCTAGTGTGACCTCATAATTTCCAATAATTATCTGTCCGATATGTATCATGCACCTTGAAGATTTTTTTCCTCTGTCTGTGCTGCAGCCCTCTACAAAGTTTCATGACAATGGGCTAATTCGTTTTGAAACGATACCAGTAATATTATACCGGCGCAGCTCTAAATGGAGCTTGATGAAACTATGAATAATATCCCTGTAACAACAGCGAGCATTATTGTTTGTGTAAAGGCATACTTACTTTTTATCTCATTACCCTGTCAGACTGCACTGTGCCGGGTGTCAAATGATAGAGCGGCTGCATGGCAGCTCCCGCAAATGATAATTAAGTCAGAAGTAATTCATGCACGAGCGCACAAGACCGCCTTTGTAGATATCTCAGAACAAAGTGTCACTTAAAGCATCTGCAAACATCATTACGTATGTGAAAGGACATACTGTAAACAGCCATTATGGAGGGACGCTTGCATTCTTATCTGATAAATGTTCTGCAGGAGTGCACCTTTATGGTCTCCATCTTGTCTTTGTTTCTGGAAATCCTATTGGGGAAGTCGCCTTTCCTCCAGCGATTGCTCTTCGGTGTCTCTTTCAGAGGTTTCTGCATTTCAAAACACAAAGAAAATCAGCGTTTAGTCAGGTAAAATTGCTAAACAAGCCCTAAAAATGTACATAGTTTTTTAGGTGTTTGAGGAAAATCGGTTTATAGTGGAGACAGCAATGTTATACTGCACAGGTGGACTATCAACGTGTCCGCCTAAAAGCTCCTAAAAATTTTTCATTATCAAGGTGACCTCTGTTGGAGCAAAAACAGAAGATACGAGTCCCTGTTTGGCTGTAAACTGGTATGTTCGCCACCCACGTTTTCTTTTGTGCAGAAACAGGATTTAAAAAAATGGAATGTATTGGAAAATAAATCAGTAATAAACAAACCTTTTTTTTTACTGCTCACTCTCCCTTGTAAAGTAGACACCCAAGTTGAGTCTCCCTGTGTCCTCGTATCTGTGTTTTGGTTATGATAATAAGCTGTCATACAGAGTGTATGTTTTTTAAAAGGCCAAGAGTGAGTGCGTGGGCTTGGTTTTAGAAAACTAAGTGAGTTAGAATGGAGCTAAAAATACCGGACAAAACATTTTTTGATCCAAGCAAAGGGTCGATTCAGATTGAATTTTAAGAATGCATCACTCATACGTTACCTGCACTCATACTTGCCAACCCTCCCGAAATTCAGCGCCTCTCCCGAAAACCTCCCGGAAGAAATTTTCTCCGGAAAATCTCCAGAAATTCAGCCGGATCTGGAGGCCACGCCCCCTCCAGCTCATACATGCATTGTTCGAAACTTGAAAAGGAGGATTGCAGGCGGATCTGACGGCATTTAAATAAATGATAAATGGGTTGTACTTGTATAGCGCTTTTCTACCTTCAAGGTACTCAAAGCGCTTTTAAAGTTTAAAGTTTAAAGTTGTTTTTAAAAACGACTGCTAATCCTCCTCCTTTTCGACCGGACGACCGCAGAGAATTAAAGTAGGAACACTCCGGTAGGCAGAGGTTCATTAAGAGGGGCGGACTCACCGGCTCTCAGCCATGTTTCCGTCACACTGAGGAAGTCAAGTCCGCGGGAAGTGAAGAAATCCTTCAGGATAAACGTTTTTTTTGTCAAAGATCTTGCGTTCACAAGACCGAACCTGCCTGCACGTCCAAGGGCGCAGCTAATCCAGGTGGGGCCCGACGCACAGCCCGCAGGTGGCGGGGGAGAGGAGCCACGAGGCGGGAAAGGAAGGCAGGAATCCGGCCAGATGAAAAAGCTGATTTTAAGAATGCATCACTCATACATTACCTGCACTCATACTTGCTAACCCTCCCGGATTTTCCGGGAGACTCCCGAAATTCAGCGCCTCTCCCGAAAACCTCCCGGAAGAAATTTTCTCTGGAAAATCCCCAGAAATTCAGCCGGAGCTGGAGGCCACGCCCCCTCCAGCTCAAACATGCACAGTTCGAAGCTTGAAAAGGAGGATTGCAGGCAGATCTGACTGCATTTAAAGTCGTTTTTAAAAACGACTGCTAATCCTCCTCCTTTTTGACCAGACGACCGCGGAGAATTAAAGTAGGAACACTCCGGGAGGCAGAGGTTCATTAAGAGGGGCGGACTCACCGGCTCTCAGCCATGTTTCCGTCACACTGAGGAAGTCAAGTCCGCGGGAAGTGAAGAAATCCTTCAGGATAAACGTTTTGTTTGTCAAAGATCTTGCGTTCACAAGACCGAACCTGCCTGCACGTCCAAGGGCGCAGCTAATCCAGGTGGGGCCCGACGCACAGCCCGCAGGTGGCGGGGGAGAGGAGCCACGAGGCGGGAAAGGAAGGCAGGTGAAAAAGCTGACTGGGACGTCGAAAAACCGACATCGAAGTTGATCATATCAGTGGGAGAGGGGCAAAGATCCAACAGTGTTTGCCGGTCATACACAAGCAGTGAGCTGACAGTGACGAAAATAGACACATACAACACAAAAACGAACAGAGCTGACCGCGAGAGACGGCAGGCCAAAGCACATACTGGCGCCATTTTCTGGAAACTCGGAAGTGACGTTACTCAAGTAGTGAAAGGTAAGTGTTGTTTTTTTAGTAACCAGCAAGCACAGTACAGTTAGTAGAACAACTGTGTTTTTATTACTGTGCATTTGATAGGTGCCATCTGAAATTCAACTATTTATTTTATTTATATATGTAATAAAATAAATATATATAGCTAGAATTCACTGAAAGTCAAGTATTTCATACATACACTCGAGTTGGTGAATTGGCTGTAAATATACTCCTCCCCTCTTAACCACGGCCCCACCCCAACCACGCCCCCAAACCACGCCTCCGGCCCACCCCCCACCTCCCGAAATCGGAGGTCTCAAGGTTGGCAAGTATGCCTGCATTGCAAAAACTGAAATTTAAGTAAGATTAAATATCTCAAATAAGGGTGATATTAGCTTATTTTCTGTCTGATAAGATCATTTTTCTCACTAAGCAGATTTTATGTCAGAGTCTTTTACTTTTTTTAAGGGTTTTGGTCCTAAATGATCCCAGTAAGATATTACAGCTTGTTGCTGAGATTTTATGACCTATATTGAGTAAAAAATGCTTGAATCTAGAATATTAAGTGTTGCAAAGCTCTGTCATCAACATTTACAAGTACAAAACTACTTTTTTAAAGTAATAATTTCTCATTTCAAGCATGAAAAAAAAAAAATCATGACTGACACAAATTTGTGTCTCATGATTAAAAAAGATGACAGCCAAATGGACTTTGTTGTTTTATTCTTAATGAAATAATAGAAAAGATGTACTCTCCCTTGTGGAGGGGGTCCGGTCCGATCCGGTGGCCATGTACTGCTTGCCTGTGTATCGGCTGGGGACATCTCTGCGCTGCTGATCCGCCTCCGCTTGGGATGGTTTCCTGCTGGCTCCGCTGTGAACGGGACTCTCGCTGCTGTGTTGGATCCGCTTTGGACTGGACTCTCGCGACTGTGTTGGATCCATTATGGATTGAACTTTCACAGTATCATGTTAGACCCGCTCGACATCCATTGCTTTCCTCCTCTCCAAGGTTCTCATAGTCATCATTGTCACCGACGTCCCACTGGGTGTGAGTTTTCCTTGCCCTTATGTGGGCCTACCGAGGATGTCGTAGTGGCTTGTGCAGCCCTTTGAGACACTAGTGATTTAGGGCTATATAAGTAAACATTGATTGATTGATTGATATAGTAGTACAGTTGGCACAGTACAGTAAACATTTAACATTTGACATTTCAAACAATTTTGAACAGAAATAATTCATGCACATTCAGATAAATTCTTCATAATTACAATTTTTTTTTAAATAGCTGGGGGCCGGGCTGTATATATGCGCACTGATTGACTGAAAGAGCACGCACTTGGCGAGATGATGTCATGTTGTCAATGGAAAAATGCATTTTTAGACCAAATGATTTGCCCGAACGGCTAGGAGACCCCGAGAATAACAAGCCGTTGCTTTGTTGCCTTTCCATTCAGAACAATAAATTAGTTTTTAGTATGAGTATGCTGGTTTCACGAAATGTAACGTCGAGCGCAAATCATTATGTGGAGTTACTTAATTTAAGAATATTTTTCAGCATAATGAGCAAAAAGGTCTTCTGTTTTTTTTCTACTCAATGTTTATTTATATAGCCCCAAATCACAAATGTCTCAAAGGACTGCACAAACCATTACGACTACAACATCCTCGGAAGAACCCACAAAAGGGCAAGGAAAACTCACACCCAGTGGGCAGGGAGAATTCACATCCAGTGGGACGCCAGTGACAATGCTGACTATGAGAAACCTTGGAGAGGACCTCAGATGTGGGCAACCCCCCCTATCTAGGGGACCGAAAGCAATGGATGTCGAGCGGGTCTAACATGATACTGTGAAAGTTCAATCCATAGTGGCTCCAACACAGCCGCGAGAGTTCAGTTCAAGCGGATCCAAGACAGCAGCGAGAGTCCCGTCCACAGGAAACCATCTCAAGCGGATCAGCAGCGTAGAGACGTCCCCAACCGATACAGGCGAGAAAAGTGCACTTTTTATCAGTGATAATATCCTTATTTTAAGTATTTTTGGATTCATTGAAGTTAGTTAATTTTACTTGTTTTGGAAAGTATAGACAAGCCAAATGTTCTTGTTCTATTGGCAAATGATTTACCTTCGTTCAAATAGAATACCTCTAATTTTTCAAATGTTTTTCTTCTTCTTTTTGAACACTGACTTTTTGCAGTGTGGAACTGTATGTTCGGTATATGCTAACTGTGTACGAGTATGTCCTCACAAAGATGGTATTGAGAAAGCCCAGAGGTGAAGAAGTACAAGTTGTAATTACGGGCTTTAGGTTTTTTAAATGGTAGGATCTTCGCCTGTCACGGTACAGTTGCTTTTTTCCAAAGAGCGGGGAAGATATCCACCATGCTGAGTTTACTTTTTCTGTTTTCAACCCATTAGAAGGAAGTACATTTATGAGCAAGTCCTGGCAGACTTGCCCAGTTTTTGGGATTTTTGGCATCTGGCAGACTGGAAAAAAAACTCTGCGTATTATTAAAAACTGGTGCAGCTTATCCAACCATGAGGGGCATGGTAAGGGTTTGATTCCTGGCAAATGCATACATCTGTCAACGCGTGGACTTTGGGGTGTTTGTTTTCCCGAAATGCAAGTCAAGTTGGATCGGCTTGGAGGTAAATACATGATTTTATTTTAACTCTAACAAAAAGGTACAAAACTAGAGGCGCGCACAAAGGCGGAGAACAAACTTGGCTAAACAAAAACTAGCATTTGGGAAAAAAAACTACGGACATGAAACAAATAAACACCTACTATGACCAGAATCCACAAAACTCAAGTGGCAAGAAACGAGCAGAAAGAAAACTATGGCAGCTTGGGATGGTTTCCTGCTGGCTCCGCTGTGAACGGGACTCTCGCTGCTGTGTTGGATCCATCATGGATTGGATTTTCACAGTATCATGTTAGACCCGCTCGACATCCATTGCTTTTGTCCTCTCCAAGGTTTTCATAGTCATCATTGTCACCGACGTCCCACTGGGTGTGAGTTTTCCTTGCCCTTATGTGGGCCTACCGAGGATGTCGTAGTGGTTTGTGTTGTGGTTTGTGCAGCCCTTTGAGACACTAGTGATTTAGGGCTATATAAGTAAACATCGATTGATTGATTGATAGTAAGGATTTCAGATAGCATGGGTGTCAAGGAGGTAATGTCGCCAGGCCGACTGCCTGGCAACTGCAAGCTTAAATAATACCGGCTTGATTAGTGACAGGTGCGCGAGTGCAAAACGTGAGACAGTTGAAACTAATGAGTAGTCATGGAAACAAAACAAGCAAGAGTGCACAACCAGGAACTAAAAATAGTCCAAAAAACAAACAGCACATGGCCAAACAAAAACATGATCAACAGACATGACAACATCCTTTTTCCCAGGAGTGGAACATTTAGCTTATTGTCAAAATACAAAATACCGAAAACTGTGTGAGACTTTTTCTTCTGCAAGCCTGTCACAAATGCAGATTTGCCCTCGCTCCTAGACTAATAATGGAACTGTGGCAGTGAAGCATAACTGACGCAACTCTGCTTAACAACACACCTCAAACATGCCTGGTTTGCCAGACGTAGCAGAAATAATCTAAGGTGCACTTTAGCAGCATTGCCACTACAGTGTATTTAAAGAGTAGAGGTACATATCAAAAGTAGGGATGGTTTAATGTTGCCGATTCCGATCATTTTATGAGAGAGATGGGCAGATACCAATACTGATACTGATACCGATCACATGTATGATCTGCACATTTGTAAAATACCAGCAGAGTGGAAAATCAAGTTGACTTTAGATCAATCAATCAATCAATCAATCACTGTTTATTTATGTAGCCCTAAATCACCAGTGTCTCAAAGGGCTGCACAAACCACAACGACATCCTCGGTAGAGCCCACATAAGGGCATGGAAAACTCACCCCAGTGGGACGTCGGTGACAGTGACAATGATGACTATGAGAAACCTTGGAGAGGACCGCATATGTGGGCAGACCAAACGATCGGGACTTTCGCATCTTGTGACACTGGAGCAATTTAAATCTGTCGATTGGTAAGTGTTTGTTTGGCATTAAATGTGGGTGGAGGGAAGTGAGTGTGAAGTGAAGTGAATTATATTTATATAGCGCTTTTCTCTAGTGACTCAAAGCGCTTTTTACATAGTGAAACCCAATATCTAAGTTCCATTTAAACCAGTGTGGGTGGCACTGGGAGCAGGTGGGTAAAGTGTCTTGCCCAAGGACACAACGGTAGTGACTAGAATGGCTGAAGCGGGAATCGAACTTGCAACCCTCCAGTTGCTGGCACGGCCACTCTACCGACCGAGCTATACCGGAAAGGCTGGATGCAAATATAGCTACAAATGTACATACAGCTAGCCTAAATAGCTTGTTAGCATCGATTAGCTGGCAGTCATGCTGGGACCGAATATGTCTGATTAGCACATAAGTCAATAACCTCAACAAAACTCCATCCATCCATCCATTTTCTACCGCTTATTCCCTTTCGGGGTCGCAGGGGGCGCTGGCGCCTACCTCAGCTACAATCGGGCGGAAGGCGGGGTACACCCTGGACAAGTCGCCACCTCATCGCAGGGCCAACACAGATAGACAGACAACATTCACACTCACATTCACACACTAGGTCCAATTTAGTGTTGCCAATCAACCTATCCCCAGGTGCATGTCTTTGGAAGTGGGAGGAAGCCGGAGTACCCGGAGGGAACCCACGCAGTCACGGGGAGAACATGCAAACTCCACACAGAAAGATCCCAAGCCTGGATTTGAACCCAGGACTGCAGGACCTTCGTATTGTGAGGCAGACGCACTAACCCCTCTGCCACCGTGAAGCCCTCAACAAAACTCACCTTTGTGATTTCGTTGACTTTATCGTTGGAAATGCATCTGCAGGATATCCATACATCTCTGTGCTATGTCTGCCTTAGCATCGCCGGTAAAATGTGCGGACCAAACGATCGGGACTTTCGCATCTTGTGACACTGGAGTATCTTAAATCAGTCGATTGGTAAGTGTTTGTTTGGCATTAAATGTGGGTGTACATTAAATTTGTGGCATTAAATGTATATGTACAAATGTACATACAGCTAGCCTAAATAGCATGTTAGCATCGATTAGCATGCCGTGCTAATCGATGCATACTCCACGTAAATCAACTTGAATCCGTCCCTGATCGTGTTGTTACACCCTCCGACAACACACAGAGTAGGCATGATGTCTCCAAGGTACGGAAAACGGTCGAAAAAACGAAAAATAACAGAGCTGATTTTACCTGGTGTGTGTAACGTGTTTGAGAAAATGGCGGATTGACTACCTATGTGACGTCACGTTTCGACGTCATCGCTCCGAGTGCGAATAATAAAAAGGCGTTTAATTCGCCAAAATTCACCCATTTAGAGTTCGGAAATCGGTTAAAAAAATATACGATCTTTTTCCTGCAACATCAAGGTATATATTGAGGCTTACATAGGTCTGGTGATAATGTTCCCCTTCAAAATATTCCGCGTACAGCCGTATTCCTAAAGGTAGACCCACTAAAAGAGGACAATCCTACTCGTTTTGAGTTAATCGCCGACGACAACAATGTAAATAGTCATGAAAATAAAGAAAACGCATTGAATGAGGCGAAAGTGTGTCCAAACGTTTGGACTGTACTGTATATCAATGAATACAAATACACATATTTGTCTTTAAACATGCTTTAGTATTGTTACAATCCTATTTCATTACAAATGACATGACGTCATGCTACCACCATTTTGAAATAATATATTTTTAAAAATAATTTTTGTTTTTTGTACGGTACCTGAAGGCTCCACATTACTGTTCTTTTTATTCTTGAGAGCCTGCACTGGCTCCCTGTTCATTTTAGAATTTATTTCAAAACATTGTTGTTAGTTTTCAAAGCTTTACATGGACTGGCACCTCATTATATCTCAGATCTCATCCAAATTTACGCTCCTGAGGTCGGAGAGCCAGCTCCAGCTCGTGGTGCCCAAGACCAGACTTAAGACCAGGGGAGACAGGGCCTTCTCTGTGGTCGGCCCTAAACTCTGGAACACTCTGCCCCTCCATGTTAGAACTGCTCCCACAGTGGAGGGTTTAAAGTCTCGTCTTAAGACCCACTTTTATTCTTTGGATTTTAACACTACGTGAGATGTGTGGGCCTCTGTATTTTCTGTGTTTTTTAATTTTTTTATTTCGATTTCTATTTATTGTTTTAATTGGTTTTACCCTTTAAAATCGTTTTTAATCATATTCGTTTTTATATTGTATTTTAATTCAGTCATTGGTGGAACTAAGGATAATATTTAGGATAGGTCTTTATTGTCATTGCACAAGTACAATGAAACTTTGTTTTCAGCACAAACCTGTTCAAGATTAGACAAACAAATAGTGTACAGGGTTACAGAACAAGAACGGGGCCCAGTCTGGAGTGGGAAAAAACCTCCATAGCAAAGCACATATAAATATTACAACATACATCTCGAGATATCTAGCAACAGAAGGAAGGTAGTTCAAGGTCATGGTGGTAGGCCGCAGCTCTCAGGCGCTGACCATCTAGTCATCACCCCTATGGGATTTGCGTCGAGGGCGTTGGGTTGGGGTGATCGGGTGTGTATGTGTGGCGTATATTTTTGTGGATGTGTGTGTGTGTGTAAGCCCGTAGTGTGTCTCTGTTCCACGGCTTTGATGTATTGCAGTCGCTAGTCCAAAGTCAACAACAACAGGTGTGTGTCCATGAAAGACAAGAAGGGAGTTTGTTGTGTCTTCGCTGCACTGTCCTTCGGGAGAGTCTCGAAGCCAGGGAAACAATCCAAGTTAGAATGGTTTTTATGCGAGTGAAAATAAAATTTGCTCTTCACTCTAAATTGTCTATGACTGGTCCTCAAACCTGCGGGGTAGACAGTCCGATGTAATCCACAGTTCTTCCCGCATCCTCCAATCATTTGTGGCAGTTTTGGAGTACTTTGAAGACTGCCATCAACTTCCAATTTGTCGACAAACCAGAGAAACGCTTACTCCAATCAGCAGATGTCCTGTTGTCATAATTCCGAATAGGTGGATATCTTCACGTCCTCGACTGAAATGGGTCGCCACTCCTTCTTCTCCCAAGAGTCCGTCGTGTGTCCAGCAACAACCACTTCGTCACGACAGCAGGTTCCCCCAAACCCAAGATCTTGTCAATTTTGTTGAGGCCAGTTAAATAGTTCCAATGTTTAGATTTGGAGAGCAGTGCAAAAAGAGGCAACAAGAAAGTTAAAGACAAGACAAAACAAAGAAGCGAGCAGGAGAGATAAGGGAGAGGAAAGGGGGAGCGTCCACCCTCGATGAGTGCCAGAGAGGATTATTGTTTTTAATATTGTTGTGCAGCACTTTGGAAACATTTATGTTCTTTAAATGTGCTATACAAATAAAGTGGATTGGATTGGATTTTAGAATGTAAAATACTTGACTATTATTATTTATGAGCATATTTTTAAGTATTCCATTGCTTGTTCTGATACGCAGGGAGACTATAAAACATTGCTGTTCTTTTTTTATTGTATAGTTACTTCTTGGCTATTATGATCCGCTGCCCAGATCATTTACGTTGTCTAGTCATTTGTATTTTCAGCACCTCTAGATTTTGATTGTTTCAGTTGCCATGCACTCACTTGCCTCTAGTTAGTGTTTGGGACACTCACCTGTTGTCTGGGCACTAATCAGAGGGGTATTTAGTCTATGCCCTGGCCTCACTCGGTCAAGCTTCCTAATTTGCTTTTTGCAACAGTCCACGACAGTTTTTGATTCCTGCTCTGTACCTGCTAGCTTCCACGCTAAGCCCTTTTACTTGCTAGCTCCCACGCTAGATCCTTTAGTTTTGCCTTTCGTGCTCTGAGCATGTTTTTGTTTGTTCCCGCTTAATTTATTTTTGAAATAAATAATCTCCTACCGGGGCTTCACGGTGGCAGAGGGGTTAGTCCATCTGCCTCACAATACGAAGGTCCTGCAGTCCTGGGTTCAAATCCAGGCTCGGGATCTTTCCGTGTGGAGTTTGCATGTTCTCCCCGTGAATGCGTGGGTTCCCTCCGGGTACTCCGGCTTCCTCCCGCCTCCAAAGACATGCACCTGGGGATAGGTTGATTGGCAACACTAAATTGGTCCCTAGTGTGTGAATGTGAGTGTGAGTGTTGTCTATTTATCTGTGTCGGCCCTGCGACGAGGTGGCGACTTGTCCAGGGTGTACCCCGCCTTCCGCCCGATTGTAGCTGAGATAGGCGCCAGCGCCCCCCGCGACCCATAAAGGGAATAAGCGGTAGAAAATGGATGGATGGATAATCTCCTACCTGTCCGCTTTATCTAAAGTCCTTTTGCATCCTAGGAGAACAAACCCCGCATCATCAGCAGCTAATACAGCCTTTTAAATTCCACACAAAAAGCTTCCGAAGCAAAGTGATCTTAAATACTTAACACTTTAAAACACTTCAGTTTGTTTATGGCCTTATCAAATAAGTACGGTATTTACGTTTGTGGAAATTTATAGGCGTCGGTGTGGGCTACTGAAATTCTGGTATCGTGACAACCCGAGTACCGACACATTTGTTTGAGATGACCTACCTAATGCATCATGCTCACTTTCACTTGGAAGATGGGAGGGGGAACTGTTAGGATCGTGTTCTTTGAGTTGTCCAGAATTTTCCAAAGAGTGAGAAGTTGCTCAGGATGGGTGTGAGTTCTTCCACTGTCTGCCGGATCAGTAACTATCTGTTTGACAGGCCCCTCTCAGAGAGTGGTGCAGGTGCTCCACAGGGGACTACTCTTTCTCCATTCCAGGGGCCTCATATAACGAGCTTGGGTATGCACAAAAACGTACGCCCCCCTGTTCAGGGCAAAGTTGAGATGTATCAAAACTGACGTTGACGTTGACATGTGCGCTGCCTCAGGGAAACGCACGTTTCTACAGGCTGTGGATGCTTTAGAGACACACAGACATGATGCTGTGTAGCAGCTCACATAAAGTGCCAACTTTTACTCCTCAGACTGATTGAAGTGGCCATCAGAAGCATATTAACAATTATCCTCCCACTCCCTCAACCCAATGATTGGGCTCTGCGACATTTCAACAATGTTAAAAAAGATCGAAGCAAAGAAACAAAATAAATTTTTTCACCATTGCTTCATATTCATGTATTTATTCGTGAGGACATATATTCATTTCTGTAGGTGTCAAAGTTAGTTGTTGACGAACCCCAAGATGCAGAAAAGGAGGCAGGCATTGAATAGGAAAACATGATTTAATTCAAATAATAGAACAAGAACAAACAAAAAGGTACTAACACAAAGCGGGCACGAGGCGGATAACAAACTAAGGGAGCTAGCATGGGAGCTAGAAAACAACGGGGAACTTAGCATGGAAGCTAGCAAGAATCGAGCAGGAAACAGAAGCCGTACATGTAATATAAAAACAAACTTGGAAGCAGGGAACAAAAGGCAGTAAGCTAAAATCCGCAAAGGGGCGGTATAGCTCGGTTGGTAGAGTGGCCGTGCCAGCAACTTGAGGGGTTGCAGGTTCGATTCCCGCTTCCGCCATCCTAGTCACTGCCGTTGTGTCCTTGGGCAAGACACTTTACCCACGTGCTCCCAGTGCCACCCACACTGGTTTAAATGTAACTTAGATATTGGGTTTCACTATGTAAAGCGCTTTGAGTCACTAGAGAAAAGCGCTATATAAATATAATTCACTAATTCACACTAATCAAATAAAGCTTACCGCAGCGCTGCTTTGACAAAACACGACACGACAGGTCGCAACGACAAGAGCGACATCGACATGACAATAATCCAGCACTGACTGGAGGAACAAAGCAGGTACAAATAGGAGCGGGCTGATTGACAGCAGGTGTGGCCAGGTGCCAATCAGCCACAGCTGAGGAGAAACAGCGCTCAGGGAGAAACACAGGAAACAGACAAAATAAGAGCGCTGACAGGAAACATTACGCACACAGGAAACAAGGACAAATGCAGAGGGAAAAACTAAAATGTAGACAAACTGTCAGGGGGCAAGCCTGACAGTAGGTGATTGTATCGCCACCTTTTTCTGTGAATATCAATCAATCAATGTTTACTTATATAGCCCTAAATCACTCGTGTCTCAAAGGGCTGCACAAACCACTAGGACATTCTCGGTAGGCCCACATAAGGGCAAGGAAAACTCACACCCAGTGGGATGTCGGTGACAATGATGACTATGAGAACCTTGGAGAGGAGGAAAGCAATGGATGTCGAGCGGGTCTAACATGATACTGTGAAAGTTCAATCCATAATGGATCCAACACAGTCGCAAGAGTCCAGTCCAAAGCGGATCCAACACAGCAGCGAGAGTCCCGTTCACAGCGGAGCCAGCAGGAAACCATCCCAAGCGGAGGCGGATCAGCAGCGCAGAGATGTCCCCAGCCGATACACAGGCGAGCAGTACATGGCCACCGGATCGGACCGGACCCCCTCCACAAGGGAGAGTGGGACATAGGAGAAAAAGAAAAGAAACGGCAGATCAACTGGTCTAAAAAGGGAGTCTATTTAAAGGCTAGAGTATACAAATGAGTTTTAAGGTGAGACTTAAATGCTTCTACTGAGGTAGCCTCTCGAACTGTTACCGGGAGGGCATTCCAGAGTACTGGAGCCCGAAATGAAAACGCTCTATAGCCCGCAGACTTTTTTGGGGCTTTGGGAATCACTAATAAGCCGGAGTCCTTTGAACGCAGATTTCTTGCCGGGACATATGGTACAATACAATCGGCAAGATAGGATGGAGCTAGACCGTGTAGTATTTTATACGTAAGTAGTAAAACCTTAAAGTCACATCTTAAGTGCACAGGAAGCCAGTGCAGGTGAGCCAGTACAGGCGTAATGTGATCAAACTTTCTTGTTCTTGTCAAAAGTCTAGCAGCCGCATTTTGTACCAACTGTAATCTTTTAATGCTAGACATGGGGAGACCGGAAAATAATACGTTACAGTAATCGAGACGAGACGTAACAAACGCATGGATAATGATCTCAGCGTCTTTAGTGGACAGAATGGAGCGAATTTTAGCGATATTACGGAGATGAAAGAAGGCCGTTTTAGTAACGCTTTTAATGTGTGACTCAAAGGAATAGGTGATCATGTGACTCCTGGGGTATGTCAGGCAAAAAGTTGCAGCAAGTGGTGGTCACGCATGCAGCTCGTGTGTAATTTATGTATAAATTGAGTAATCAAACAAAGGTTAAAGTCGTTTGTATCATTTGTGAAATCTTGGAATGTTTAAAAGTAAAGGATTTCAATACAAATCCATCCATTTTTTTCTACCGCAATTGTCCTTCTTGGGATTGTATTTTTATAACGGGGTAAACATCCACTTTTTCAGCATTCATTTCCCCAAGTCAATTTTGGCCTCACACGTCTATCTTCTTCTTCACTTTCTTGCCGACGCGACCATTTTTCGTTTCTGACTGGGGTCAGTTTTCAGAAACACAGCAATGCACTTCTTCTCCTGACTTATGATTGGTCAGACATCAAGCAGATGGCTACTTTTAACTTGCTAAGCCGTTTTATGGAATTGATTGTAGGTCCATTTATGGTGGGAAAGCCACACGACTTCTTTACATGAGGCCCCTGGTGGCAGTCGTGGAGCACTGCAAGTTCCAGAAAGTCCATTGGAACTGCGGACTGGAGTGAAAGGACAAAAGCAAAGCCGTATGCAAGAAGGGCATGAGCGGACACTACTTAGGTCCTTTAAAGTGTGTCGCGAGCTGTTGGAGATGGTCTACCAGTCTGTGGTAGCCAGTTATGGGCTGCCGAATGTAAAAGTTTAGTAAAACTTTCATAGCAGGAATATTCCTCACATTTAGCTCATTTTCATCACATTTAAGTTTCAAATTAAATCTTGACTCCAAACATTATATCTTAATTTTGCATCTAAATCTAAATCATGAATATGAATCTTATTGTTAATTATAAATCAAAATCTCAAATCTAAATCTTAAACCCAAATCGATATCCTGATTCTAAATTTAAATATTGTATCTAAACCTAAATCTTGAATCTAAATCTAGTGTTGAATCCAAACTTAAATCTTAAATATAAATATAAATATGAAATCTAAATCTATATGTTGAATATAAATATAAATGTTAAATCTAAATGTATATGTTAAATCTAAATCTAAATTTTAAATCTAAATCTATATCAATCAATCAATGTTTATTTATATAGCCCCAAATCACAAATGTCTCAAAGGACTGCACAAATCATTACGACTACAACATCCTCGGAAGAACCCACAAAAGGGCAAGGAAAACTCACACCCAGTGGGCAGGGAGAATTCACATCCAGTGGGACGCCAGTGACAATGCTGACTATGAGAAACCTTGGAGAGGACCTCAGATGTGGGCAACCCCCCCCCCCCCCCCCTCTAGGGGACCGAAAGCAATGGATGTCGAGCGGGTCTAACATGATACTGTGAAAGTTCAATCCATAGTGGCTCCAACACAGCCGCGAGAGTTCAGTTCAAAGCGGATCCAAGACAGCAGCGAGAGTCCCGTCCACAGGAAACCATCTCAAGCGGAGGCGGATCAGCAGCGTGGAGATGTCCCCAACCGATACAGGCGAGCGGTCCATCCTGGGTCCCGACGAGCGGTCCATCCTGGGTCTCGACTCTGGACAGCCAGTACTTCATCCATTTTCATCGCGCAATTACACAGTATTCTGGACATCTGTGTTGCTGAATCTTTTGCAATTTGTTCAATTAATAATGGAGACGTCAAAGAAGAATGCTGTTGGTGGAAAGCGGTGGATTGCAGCTGCCTTTAGCAACCGAAACACAGCCGGTGTTTTTTTTTTTTGTTTGTTGTGAAGCTTTAACACAGAGCGGTCAAGCGAACAAGTTTCTCTATGTCAACCAGCAAGTTTTTGGATGGGAAAATTGTGATATTAAGTCGGCTCTTACCGGAGTCTTGAGTGGATTACGCGGCCTCATCTTGCAGCTCAAAAAGGCAGCTGTGTTCTTGGCTCCTCGGCTTCTCTCAGAGACACTGGAGTTCACCGCAGCCATCCGACTTTCAGGTATGACTTTACAATCTCACTAAAATACTATTAACACAATAAGCAGATAAGGGATTTTCCAGAATTATCCTGGTAAATGTGTCTAATTACATCGGAAATCGCCTGGAGCCGTCGCCTTTTTTTTTTTTTTTCAATCGCTTCACTCTAACTTTCCTCATCCACGAATCTTTCATCCTCACTCAAATTAATGGGGAAATCGTCGCTTTCTCGGTCCGAATCGCTCCTACTGCTGGTGGCTCACATTATAAACAATGTTAGGATGTGAGGAGCCCTACAACCAGTGACGTCACGCGCACATCGTCTGCTACTTCCGGTACAGGCAAGGGTTTTTTTATCAGCGACCAAAAGTTGTGAAC
Organism: Nerophis ophidion; assembly: GCF_033978795.1. Lineage (NCBI taxonomy): Eukaryota > Metazoa > Chordata > Actinopteri > Syngnathiformes > Syngnathidae > Nerophis > Nerophis ophidion. Next base: position 74,064,393 of record NC_084615.1, on the reverse strand, counting down.
TGTATCGTCGATGTTCTCTACTATTCTGTTCTCTACAAGAAATCTGCGTTCAAAGGACCCCGGCTTATTAGTGATTCCCAAAGCCCAAAAAAAGTCTGCGGGCTATAGAGCTTTTTAATTTTGGGCTCCAGTACTCTGGAATGCCCTCCCGGTAACAGTTCGAGATGCCACCTCAGTAGAAGCATTTAAGTCTCACCTTAAAACTCATTTGTATGCTCTAGTCTTTAAATAGACTCCCTTTTTAGACCAGTTGATCTGCCGTTTCTTTTCTTTTTCTTCTATGTCCCACTCTCCCTTGTGGAGGGGGTCCGGTCCGATCCGGTGGCCATGTACTGCTTGCCTGTGTATCGGCTGGGGACATCTCTGCGCTGCTGATCCGCCTCCGCTTGGGATGGTTTCCTGCTGGCTCCGCTGTGAACGGGACTCTCGCTGCTGTGTTGGATCCGCTTTGGACTGGACTCTCGCGACTGTGTTGGATCCATTGTGGATTGAACTTTCACAGTATCATGTTAGACCCGCTCGACATCCATTGCTTTCCTCCTCTCCAAGGTTCTCATAGTCATCACTGTCACCGACGTCCCACTGGGTGTGAGTTTTCCTTGCCCTTATGTGGGCCTACCGAGGATGTCGTAGTGGTTTGTGCAGCCCTTTGAGACACTAGTGATTTAGGGCTATATAAGTAAACATTGATTGATTGATTGATACTAAATCCTTTCAGCAAAAATATGGCAATATTGCAAAATGATCAAGAATGACACATAGAATGGACTTGCTATCCCCGTTTAAATAAGAAAATCTCATTTCAGTAGGTCTTTAAGGAATGGACATAATCGAATAATTATCCAGAGTGTTTATAGAGTGTTGATTAACTGCATGTTGAAGCAATTGAGGCAAAGTTGTACTGTACTGACTTCAGTCAGCAGATGCACTGTTTATTCCATCTAAATGGTGTGTGTGCTACAGAAGAACAACAAGACTAGGAGAAATGGAACTACATCCACGCAGACCTCCAATATGGTTGAAGAGGTTTGGAGCGAGCAGTAGACTCACCTCAAGGTTCTGGATGTGTGAGCAGGTGGCCCCTCACCTTCTCCACCAATAAGATTTTTGATTTGAATTATTTCGCGCCCCGCGGGCAGGACACGGGACCTTGTGTTTTTTTTTTTTTTTTCTCCAGTCTGTGGAGATGCACGCCTTGCAGAAACGGTGCATGCAAGCCACCGTGATGGGCTGCAGGAATAAGGTCGCGACAAATGGCGCATGTCCGTTCGTCTCTGATGCTGCCATTGCTGCTGGATGGTGGTGCAGAAGCAGGTGCAGCCATTGTGAAGGAACACTCTCTCCGGGCTGGGAGAAGGAGACAAATGGTATGACACATTGACAGACCTTAAAACACTTGTTCTGCTTCAGGATATTAAAAAAGCACAGGTAGTACCACAAATCACAGACATATACAGCCAAGTGTGCACCTTATAAAGCAGGGGTCACCCACCTTTTTGAAACCAAGAGCTACTTCTTGGGTACTGATTAATGCGAAGGGCTACCAGTTTGATACACACTTAAAAAAATTGCCAGAAATAGCCAATTTGCTCAATTTACCTTTGATGAATAAATCTCTCTCTCTCTCTCTCTCTCGGGTATTTCTGTCCGTCATTCCGTCGTACATTTTTTTTCCTTTTACAGAAGGTTTTTTGTAGAGAATAAATGATGAAAAAAAAACACTTAATTGAACGGTTTAAAAGAGGAGAAAACAGGAAAAAAAAAATGAAAATTAAATTTTGAAACATAGTTTATCTTTACTTTCGACTCTTTAAAATTCAAAATTCAACCCAAAAAAAAAAAAGAAGAGAAAAACTAGCTAATTCGAATCTTTTTGAAAAAATTACAAAAATAATTTATGGAACATCATTAGTTATTTTTCCTGATTAAGATTAATTGTAGAATGGTGATGACATGTTTTAAACAGGTTAAAATCCAATCTGCATTTTGTTAGAATGTATAGCAAATTGAAGACAAATATTTTCTTGGATTTTCTAATTTTATTTGAGTTTTGTCTCTCTTAGAATTAAAAATGTCGAGCAAAGCGAGACCAGCTTGCTAGTAAATAAATACAATTTAAAAAATAGAGGCAGTTCACTGGTAAGTGCTGCTATTTGAGCTATTTTTAGAACAGGCCAGCGGGCGACTCATCTGGTCCTTACGGGCTACCTGGTGCCCGCGGGCACCGCGTTGGTGACCCCTGTGATAAACAAATAATAGTTACTGTTTACCAGGGGTCCCCAAACTAAGATCAGATCCGGCCCGCCAGCGTTCGAGATCTGGCCCGCGGGAAGTCCCAAGTAATTATTTATTTTTTTTTTTTAATCTGTCCTTTCTAATCCATTTTCTACTGCTTGTTGCTTGTTACTCGCAGTCTCCTAGACCAGTGGTTCTCAACCATTTTTCAGTGTTTTTTAAATACAACTACCCCCTAATCAGAGCAAAGCATTTTTTGGTTGAAAAAAAGAGATAAAGAAGTAAAATACGGCACTATGTCATCAGTTTCTGATTTATTAAATTGTATAACAGTGCAAAATATTGTTCATTTGTAGTGGTCTTTCTTGAAGTATTTGGAAAAAAAGATACAAGAATAACTGAAAACTTGTTGAAAAATAAACAAGTGATTCAATTATAAATAAAGATTTTTACACATAGAAGTAATCATCAACTTAAAGTGTCCTCTTTGGGGATTGTAATAGAGATCCATCTGGATTCATGAACATTTTTTCACAAAAAAAAAAAAAAATTTAACATCAATATTTATGGAACATGTCCAAAAAATCTAGCTGTCAACACTGAATATTGCATTGTTGTATTTTTTTTCACAGTTTATGAATTTAAATTCATATTTTGTTGAATTATTCATCCATCAATCAATCAATGTTTACTTATATAGCCCTAAATCACTAGTGTCTCAAAGGGCTGCACAAACCACTACAACATCCTCGGTAGGCCCACATAAGGGCAAGGAAAACTCACACCCAGTGGGACGTCGGTGACAATGATGACTATGAGAACCTTGGAGAGGAGGAAAGCAATGGATGTCGAGCGGGTCTAACATGATACTGTGAAAGTTCAATCCATAATGGATCCAACACAGTGGCGAGAGTCCAGTCCAAAGCAGATCCAACACAGCAGCGAGAGTCCCGTTCACAGCGGAGCCAGCAGGAAACCATCCCAAGCGGAGGCGGATCAGCAGCGCAGAGATGTCCCCAGCCGATACACAGGCGAGCAGTACATGGCCACCGGATCGGACCGGACCCCCTCCACAAGGGAGAGTGGGACATAGAAGAAAAAGAAAAGAAACGGCAGATCAACTGGTCTAAAAAGGGAGTCTATTTAAAGGCTAGAGTATACAAATGAGTTTTAAGGTGAGACTTAAATGCTTCTACTGAGGTGGCATCTCGAACTGTTACCGGGAGGGCATTCCAGAGTACTGGAGCCCGAAATGAAAAAGAGTCTCGGAAAGCTGGCGTGCACAGGTGATGTGCACGCCAGCTTTCTGAGGGATCGCTCGTGCACGCCAGTTTTCCGAGACTCTGTATTTAGTTAGCGCAGGCAGCATGAAGCAGGGCTTTTATTGTGAAGATAGGAAATGTGCAGTCGGCCTTTAGAGTTTTGACGGAAGGTACGGCGCGAGAGTCTGTTGAAATAAAAAGTGTTTCTCGCCTTCCTCTCGGTCATATTTTCATAATAATGATCTTGCAGCAGCCAGCGTCATCTCACAAGACCCTCCGGTACCGTGAATGTCATTTAAGTGACGTCTTGGTGAAGATTGATGATCACTAATTTTTAGGTCTATTTTTTTTTATAAGCCTGGCTGGAGATCGACGTAATGGGCACCCCTGGTGTAGAACATATGCAGTCATTTCTGCGATAAGGTGGCGACTTTTTCAGGGTGTAATCCCGCCTTCTGCTCGAATGCAGCTGAGATAGGCTCCGGCACCCCCCGCCACCCCAAAAAGGGACAAGCGGTACAAAATGGACGGATGGATGCGGTCAATTTTTTTTATGTCAAAACTGAAAGAAACAAAGAATACATTTAGCCAGAAAGTGCTTAATTATTTCTAGTCGTTCACAGGCCACGTAAACTATGCGTTAAATGAATCTGACAAGTGTGGTCTTCAGGAAATTTACTGTTTTTTTTAGATTTTTACTCCATTTGGTATGACCTTATTCTCAACAAACCTAATCAATACATATATGTGTGTTTTTTTTAAAATGATTCCCTTTATTTCTTTTAACATTCATTTAAAAATGTTCTCCCGTGTTCAGGGTCACTGGTGTGAACTGGAGCCTATGTCAGAAACATTAGATTAGTCACATTCACATCTACGAACATTTTTACTTTAACCTTCGTCTTGTGTTAGGGTCGGCACCGACCCGTTTTAGTTTTTAAATGCATAAAAACACCATATACATTTATTTTTTGCATCAAAGCTTTTTGACTTTGTCAGGAACCTCTTTGTCAACAAAATAAAACATTTGAATTTTTTTCACTAAATTATAAAATGCTCTGGTAGAAATTATGCCCTTGGTGTTGTTAGGGTCGGTTTCGACCCGGTTATAAAAATAAGATGATAAAGCAATGATAAGTGCCAACACTGAACACACTGACAGCCAGCTCCTCTCCCAATCATGTGAGCTTTAGTGGATTCTCATTTTACCTTGTTATCCTGTACAAAAACCAACAAAAGACGGACACTAAAAGTGTCACTTTTTGCCACTCTGATTTTGTTTTTTTATTAGTTTTGGAAATAGTAATCTATTTCTCTTGGTTTCATTTGCTTGATTGGTTGTTTGTTTGATGTTGGATTTCTGTTGCTGAAGAAAATACATTTTAGCCTTTTTCTTGAAGTAAATATATATGGGTCGAAATTGACCCGTAACACCATAGATGTTACTATAGTTAAAATTCTTAAAATGAAAAAATAAACAAAACACGTTTATTTAAGAGATGTGTTCTAATACCCCTTAGTAATAGTTAGGTAACACAACAACCTTTTTTATTATTTATATGATTCTCTTGAGGTTCGTTTTACCATTCTTAAAAATTGAAATCGAGGGGTATACTGACAAAAAAAGGCCCAATGGCCCAAACCAAAAATATTAAAACCAATATTTTCAAGGATAAGGAAGCCTAACGAGGTAACCAAGAGATGAGAAACAAATTGGATGATAGATAATTGTTTTTAGTGTATTTTACAGCTGATTTAAAACATGGGTCAAAACCGACCCGTTAACATAAGAGATGGTAACAGAAAGCTAACACAAGAGGAAGGTTAAGTTATTTTTGGTATGTCGGATCCAAGTACCCCGAGAAAATCCATGCACATGTACACTGCCCTGCTGTTTTGAGAAATGTATTTTTTTATTGATTTGACTGAATATTGTTGTCTTACTGATCATTGCCAAGTGGAATTAAAGGCCTACTGAAACCCACTACTACCGACCACGCAGTCTGATAGTTTATATATCAATGATGAAATATTAACATTGCAACACATGCCAATACGGCCGGTTTAGTTTACTAAATTGCAATTTTAAATTTCCCGCCAAGTGTCCTGTTGAAAACGACGCGGAATGATGACGTGTACGCGTGACGTGACGGGCTGTTAGGAAATATTAGCGCTGCGCACACACACAGCTAAAAGTCGTCTGCTTTAACCGCATAACTACACAGTATTTTGGACATCTGTGTTACTGAATCTTTTGCAATTTGTTCAATTAATAATGGAGAAGTCAAAGTAGAAAGATGGAGTTGGGAAGCTTTAGCCTTTAGCCACACAAACATATGGTGATTCCTTGTTGAAAATTCCCGGAGGTGAAACTTTACTATGGATCAGAGCAGTCAAGCGAACATGGATCCCGACCAAATGTCAACCAGTGGTGAGAAAATTTGTGGTAAAAAGTCACCATTTACCGGAGATCAGCTGAGCCTGTACCGTCCGTACAGCTGCCGTCGACTTCCCTCAGACACTGGCCTCAACACACCCGTGGATACACCCTTCCGACTATCAGGTACTATTAAACTCACTTAAACACTAGCAACACAATAGAAAGATAAGGGATTTCCCAGAATTATCCTAGTAAATGTGTCTTAAAAGCATCTGAATCCGTCCCAATGCAATCGCGTGTTTTTTTTTGTTTTGTTTTTTTCTGGTCCGTCGCTATCAATATCCTCAAACACAAATCTTTCATCCTCGATCAAATTAATGGGGGAATTGTCGTTTTCTCGGTCCGAATAGCTCTTTTTGTCCTAGCCGCTCAGGCTAATCACATTGTCTAAAAATACATTTTATACATATATATATATATATATATATATATATATATATATATATATATATATATATATATATATATATATACATACGGCCCAGCCTCCGTCCAAATTATTTTATCCCAATGCGGCCCCCGGGTCAAAAAGTTTGGGGACCCCTGCTGTTTACCCTTGTGAAAATGACTATGAATATTTGGCTATAATATACTGTTGAGATGTACCCACATGTTAAAGTGTCCAATTACTGAAAAGTAAATGTAGAAGTCTCGTCCGTCGCTATCAATATCTTCAAACACAAATATTTTATCCTCGCTCAAATTAATGGGAAAATTGTCATTTTCTCGGTCCGAATAGCTCTTTTTGTTGGCAGCACCCCCCATTAAAAACAATGTGAGGATATGAGGAGCCCTCAACGGGTGACGTCATTGTCTGCGATTTCCGGTAAAGGCAGGGCTTTTTTATCAGCACCAAAAGTTGCAAACTTTATCGTGGATGTTCTCTACTAAATCCTTCCAGCAAAAATATGGCAATATCGCGAAATGATCAAGTATGACACATAGAATGGACCTGATATCCCCGTTTAAAAAATAAAATCTCATTTCAGTAGGCCTTTAAGGTGTATTAGGGGCAATTTACATTTAAATGTGATTGCTAATGTGTTGAGTTTGGAAATTGCAAAAACAAAAACAAAAAAGTATTGAAAAAGTCTTGCCAGAGAGATTGATCTTTTATTGTTGCAGGGTTGGGAATGAAAGGAGAAAGTCTAGTCCGTCGCTATCAATATCCTCAAACACAAATATTTTATCCTCGCTCAAATTAATGGGGAAATTGTCATTTTCTCGGTCCGAATAGCTCTTTTTGTTGGCAGCACCCCCCATTAAAAACAATGTGAGGATATGATGAGCCCTCAACGGGTGACGTCATCGTCTGCGATTTCCGGTAAAGGCAGGGCTTTTTTATCAGCACCAAAAGTTGCAAACTTTATCGTGGATGTTCTCTACTAAATCCTTTCAGCAAAAATATGACAATATCGCGAAATGATCAAGTATGACACATAGAATGGACCTGCTATCCTCGTTTAAATAAGAAAATCTCATTTCAATAGGCCTTTAAGGTGTATTAGGGGCAATTTACATTTAAATGTGATTGCTAATGTGTTGAGTTTGGAAATTGCAAAAACAAAAAAAAAAAGTATTGAAAAAGTCTTGCCAGAGAGATTGATCATTTATTGTTGCAGGGTTGGGAATGAAAGGAGAAAGTCTAGTCCGTCGCTATCAATATCCTCAAACACAAATATTTTATCCTCGCTCAAATTAATGGGGAAATTGTCATTTTCTCGGTCCAAATAGCTCTTTTTGTTGGCAGCACCCCCCATTAAAAACAATGTGAGGATATGAGGAGCCCTCAACGGGTGACGTCATCTTCTGCGATTTCCGGTAAAGGCAGGGCTTTTTTATCAGCACCAAAAGTTGCAAACTTTATCGTCAATGTTCTCTACTAAATCCTTCCAGCAAAAATATGACAATATCGCGAAATGATCAAGTATGACACATAGAATGGACCGTTTAAATAAGAACATCTCATTTCAGTAGGCCTTTAAGGTGTATTAGGGGCAATTTACATTTAAATGTGATTGCTAATGTGTTGAGTTTGGAAATTGCAAAAACAAAAAAAAAAAGTATTGAAAAAGTCTTGCCAGAGAGATTGATCTTTTATTGTTGCAGGGTTGGGAATGAAAGGAGAAACTGTGGGAGAAGGACTTAGAGCATCCCACACACCAATTATTTACCCAACATCCAATTAGCAAACTTCACACAGCCGTCCTTTTAAATCAATTCTTTGTACTAAGGGAAAAAATAACATCCCTAATCTGTTTTGCAGTTCCAGGCTACACTAATGTATGCAGTCAAGTTTACCCTCTGTGAGAAATATATACAGTTGCAGGAGACGTTTTTCAATGTCAAAGCCCTCATTCAGTACGGACGCAGCCTACAAACAACAAGGCGGCATACAGAAAACACAGAGAAAAGCAAACCCAGCTGTGTCTGCATTGGGTGTGATGGCTGCGTGAGTGGATTTCTTATTTATTCCTTGTAGTGTTTGTAATCCCTCAAGGCTAATTCAATTCACACTCAGCTGTGGGTATATTGTGTTATACACCACACAGAATATATGCGGCTTTAACACACCCGAAAATCTCCCGGGGTAACCATTCTTCCGAATTTCTCCCGATTTCCACCCGTACAACAAAATTGGGGGCGTGCCTTGAAGGCACTGCCTTTAGCGTCCTCTACAGCCTGTCGTCACGTCCGCTTTTCCCGCCTTACAAACAACGTGCCGGCCCAGTCACATAATATATGCGGCTTTAACACACACGTGAATGCAAGGCATACTTGATCAACAGCCGTACAGGTCACACTGAGGGTGGCCGCATAAACAACTTTAACACTTTTACAAATATGCGCCACACTGTGAAGCCACACCAAACAAAAATGAAAAACACATTTTGGGTGAACATCCCCACCGTAGCACAACACAAACACAACAGAAGAAATACCCAGAACCCGTTGCAGCACTAACTCTTCCGGGACGCTACAATATACATCCCCGCTGCCACCAAACCCCGCCCCCCCAATTTTTATTAAAATTTTATTTGCTATGCCATTGATATTTTTTAATCTTTATTATTATAATTTGAAACTCGATTTTGCATGTGACTATAAAGTTATATAAGCCTTGCTTGTTTAATATTCAATACAAAACTTGTTTGGGTCCCTATTAAAAGGTTAGTTTGTTCAACATTGGCCCGCAGCTTTGTTCAGTTTTAAATTTTGGCCCACTCTGTGTTTGAGTTTGACACCCCTGAGATAGACGGACAACATTCACACTCACATTCACACCAATTTAGTGTTACCAATCAATCTATCCCCAGGTGCATGTCTTTGGAGGTGGCAGGAAGCCGGAGTACCCGGAGGGAACCCACACAGTAACGGGGAGAACATGCAAACTCCACACAAAAAGATCCCAAGCCCGGGATCTAACCCAGGACCTTCGTATTGTGAGGCCTAACGCATGAAGATATGCTAAAAGGGGAACACATTATGTGACGGCATGACTGAGTTGAGACTTGGTGACTGGCTCAAGAGCACATTAGCAACAGTCAGAATGCATCTCTTTATGCCCCTAAAGCTGACCAACACGCCGGATTGTAGTCAGCCGGAGGCGTGTCTTAATGAAATTAAACAATGGATGTCCGCTAACTTTTTGCAACTCAACGCCAAAAAAACGGAAATGCTGATTATCGGTCCTGCTAGACACCGAACTCTATTTAATAATACAACTCTAACATTTGACAACCAAACAATTTAACAAGGCGACACGGTAAAGAATCTGGGTATTATCTTCGACCCAACTCTCTCCTTTGAGGCACACATTAAAAGCGTTACTAAAACGGCCTTCTTTCATCTCCGTAATATCGCTAAAATTCGCTCCATTCTGTCCACTAAAGACGCTGAGATCATTATTCATGCGTTTGTTACGTCTCGTCTCGACTACTGTAACGTATTATTTTCGGGTCTCCCCATGTCTAGCATTAAACGATTACAGTTGGTACAAAATGCGGCTGCTAGACTTTTGACAAGAACAAGAAAGTTTGATCACATTACGCCTGTACTGTATATACTTTTATATACATATATACATACATATATACCTGTACTGGCTCACCTGCACTGGCTTCCTGTGCACTTAAGATGTGACTTTAAGGTTTTACTACTTACGTATAAAATACTACACGGTCTAGCTCCATCCTATCTTGCCGATTGTATTGTACCATATGTCCCGGCAAGAAATCTGCGTTCAAAGGACTCCGGCTTATTAGTGATTCCCAAAGCCCAAAAAAAGTCTGCGGGCTATAGAGCTTTTTCATTTCATACTCTGGAATTCCCTCCCGGTAACAGTTCGAGATGCCACCTCAGTAGAAGCATTTAAGTCTCACCTTAAAACTCATTTGTATACTCTAGCCTTTAAATAGACTCCCTTTTTAGACCAGTTGATCTGCCGTTTCTTTTCTTTTTCTTCTATGTCCCACTCTCCTTTGTGGAGGGGTCCGGTCCGATCCGGTGGCCATGTACTGCTTGCCTGTGTATCGGCTGGGGACATCTCTGCGCTGCTGATCCGCCTCCGCTTGGGATGGTTTCCTGCTGGCTCCGCTGTGAACGGGACTCTCGCTGCTGTGTTGGATCCGCTTTGGACTGGACTCTCGCGACTGTGTTGGATCCATTATGGATCGAACTTTCACAGTATCATGTTAGACCCGCTCGACATCCATTGCTTTCCTCCTCTCCAAGGTTCTCATAGTCATCATTGTCACCGACGTCCCACTGGGTGTGAGTTTTCCTTGCCCTTATGTGGGCCTACCGAGGATGTCGTAGTGGTTTGTGCAGCCCTTTGAGACACGAGTGATTTAGGGCTATATAAGTAAACATTGATTGATTGATTAATTGATCTCTCCAATAACTTGTTGCAATTTATTTTTCTCTGCAGTGTGGATTCAAACGCCTTTGGGTCTGAGGCCCCAAGTCTCTGTACATACAGATCTGCCGGTTAATGCCCCTGTCAGGACCAGTGCTGGATTAGATGTGGTTATAAATGCATTATCCTGACTCCCACTTTGGCTTTACGTCGATTTATATTGACAGTAAGTGTGAGGCAACAAGAGACAGTTTAAACCACCTTTCAAAGGCATTTTGCTGCATCCGCTCTCAATTAAACCAGCTCACTACCATTCAGAGAAGCGTTCAAGATCGCTAATGTTTTTGACAATGATATGAGTTTTGTTAGGCTTGTGTGGCATTGTAATGCCGGATTCGGTCCTCCGTGGATGCGTCGGCAAGAACACAGCAGAAAGGTAAGAACTGAGGGATTTATTAAACAAAAGGAGCCATGAACAAAAACACCGGTACAAATAGAAAAGGCACATAAAAGCGCTAGCATGGAAAGCTAGGTCTAACTAACCGAAACACAAACATTTGGCACAAAGGCACACAAAAGGAAACACAAAACAACTAGCGGGAAAGCTAGGAATAAAATAAAGCTTAGCATGAGAGCTAGCGAAATCGAGAGTGAGAGACAAGTCATAAACAGATGTATGTGAACAAACTAAGATCCGACAATGAGTGAACAGAAAAGGCTGGCTTGTAAAAGGTGGTGATTAGTAAAGACAGGTGTGCTGGAAAGCTGAAACTAATGATTAGATTAGATTAGATAGTACTTTATTTATTCCGTCAGGAGAGTTCCTTCAGGAAAATTACAATTTTCAGCACAATCCCATTCAAGATCAGACAAACATTACAGGGAGACAGAACAGGATCGCTGATGGGTCTGCCGGCTTCCAGCGCCCCTTACAAAAAAGATGACATACAGGTAAACAAGGGGGGGGGGGGGGGGGAAATAGAAGGTTAAAATAAAATTAAAAAATCGGTCTTAGCCTAGGCCCTGGAGTGGGGGTGCAGACTGAGGCCAAGGGAAAAAAAAAAAAAAACCAACAACAACAACTCATAGCCATAGTACACATCCCTCTTACATGTGTGTAAGAGGGAAACATAAAACATCAAAGAACACAGAGGACATTAAAGACATTAAAGCAGCAGATACAAACATCAAACATCAAAGAACACAGAGGACATTAAAGACATTAAAGCAGCAGATACAACCAGACACTTCTACATACAGCTATGAATAAAAAGTAAAATAAACATAGACACTGTGGTGGCCTCTGCGGTGTTCCACGCCATCGTCTGCGGGGGAGGAGGGAGCATGGCCAGAGACAGAAGCAGACCCAACAAAGCAACCAAGACAGACGACTCCACTCTCGGCCAATGTCCAGTCCGCATGGATGAGCGAGGATACGTCCAAGGTGACTGAGGTGTCCGACACCTGCTCACCCAGTCAAGACACCGCGAAGCCTCTCTGTCCCAGTAGCTCAGTGCCAGCTCCACAGTCCTGTCCCCTCATCCGCATCTCCTTCAGTACATCCAAACAGACTCCGGTGTGGGAGACACCCAGCAGCTGGTCTCCATAGCCAAAAGGCTCCCGGGAGGCAGATCCAGAAGTCCACAAAAAAAACACCACAGAGGTCACGAAAGTGCCACCCCTTGTCACACAGTCCCGAAGGGTCCCGGACCAAAAGGCAAAAAAATATAATAAGACATGAAAACAAGAGGGAAACACAAAAGGATGACACAAGAGCACAGAGCTCCTGCCTACAGCAGCCATTACAGCAGCGCCATCTTGGAAAAAAAAAAAAATGAGTGACCATGGAAACAAACAAAACAGGAACTAAGCATGTCAAACCGCAGAGTGATATAAAAATGGAACAAAAATAACAATATGGTGATGTTCCGACCATCGGATCACAACAAGTTTGACGTTATTATTTGTAAATAGACTTGATAAATTCATTGACAATCATGAGCTACTGAATGACCATCAGTATGGGTTCAGGAGTAATGGATCTACATCCCTAGCAGTGATGGACTTTGTAGAAAACATAGCTACAGCAATAGAAAAAAAGCAACATACCGTTGGAGTATGTATTGACTTATGTAGAGCGGTATTGCTCGGTTGGTAGAGCGGTCGTGCCAGCAACTTGAGGGTTCCACCGCCATCCTAGTCACTGCCGTTGTGTGCTTGGGCAAGAGACTTTACCCACCTGCTCCCAGTGCCACCCACACTGGTTTAAATGTAAAAAATAGATATTGGGTTTCACTATGTAAAGCGCTTTGAGTCCATCCATCCATCCATCTTCTCCCGCTTATCCGAGGTCCGGAAACCCAGGCTTCCCTCTCCCCGAGCCACTTCGTCTAGCTCTTCCCGGGGGATCGCGAGGCGTTCCCAGGCCAGCCGGGAGACATAGTCTTCCCAACATGTCCTGGGTCTTCCCCATGGCCTCCTACTGGTTGGACAGTAAACACCTCCCTAGGGAGGCGTTCGGGTGGCATCCTGACCAAATTCCCGAACCACCTCATCTGGCTCCTCTCCATGTGGAGGAGCAGCGGCTTTACTTTGAGTTCCTCCCGGATGGCAGAGCTTCTCACCCTATCTCTAAGGGAGAGCCCCGCCACACGGCGGAGGAAACTCATTTCGGCCGCTTGTACCCGTGATCTTATCCTTTCGGTCATGACCCAAAGCTCATGACCATAGGTGAGGATGGGAACGTAGATCGACCGGTAAATTGAGAGCTTTGCCTTCCGGCTCAGGTCCATCTTCACCACAACGGATCGGTACAACGTCCGCATTACTGAAGACGCCGCACCGTCCGCCTGTCGATCTCACGATCCAGTCTTCACTCACTCGTGAACAAGACTCTTAGGTACTTGAACTCCTCCACTTGGGGCAGGGTCTCCTCCCCAACCCGGAGATGGCACTCCACTCTTTTCCGGGCGAGAACCATGGACACGGACTTGGAGGTGCTGATTCTCATTCCGGTCGCTTCACACTCGGCTGTGAACCGATCCAGCGAGAGCTGAAGATCCCGGTCAGATGAAGCCAACAGGACCACATCGTCTGCAAAAAGCAGAGACCTAATCCTGCGGTCACCAAACCTGCGCTTTGAGTCACTAGAGAAAAAGCGCTATATAAATACAATTCACTTCACTTTTGACTTGATTGATTGATTTAAACTTTTATTGGTAGATTGCACAGTACAGTATATATTCCATACAATTGACCACTAACTGCTAACACCCGAATACGTTTTTCAACTTGTTTAAGTCGGGGTCCACGTTAGTCAATTCATGGTAGACACAATCGATCGTTCCTTATTTCTGCGAAAATTAAAAAAACTATGGATTAAAAGGTGTTTTACAACAGTGGTTAAGTAGTTATTTAAGTAATAGATCTCAATATGTGGAAACTAATAAGACTAAATCACATCCAAAAAGAGTTACTTGTGGGGTTCCACAAGGCTCGGTATTGGGACCTAAGTTATTTATACTTTATTTGTTCAGTATCTAATACAGGGGTAGGGAACCTATGGTTCTAGAGCCAGATGTGGCTCTTTTGATGGCTGCACCTGGCTCTCGGATACATCTCAGCTGACATTGCTTAACACGGTAAGTAATGAATAATTCCGCTGGTAATCACAGTGTCAAAAATAACGTTTAAAATATAAAACATTCTCATGCATTTTAATCCATCCATCCAGTTTCTACCACACCTGTTCAAGAAGTCGCATTAATGGTAAGAAGTTTTTATTTATTGTTGGTTGGCTTCAGAAAAACAATGTTATTAAAAAGAATAAGAGACTTATTATATTCTGAAAATGTTGGTCTTACTTAAAAATGCACGCATTTAGTTGTATTCAGTCTTAAAAAAATATTATATGGCTCTCACGGAAATACTTTTTAAAATATTTGGCTTTCATGGCTCTCTCAGCCAAAATGGTTCCCGACCCCTGATCTAATACATCGAAATGTATTATTTTTGCAGATGATACAAATGTATATTGTTCAGGAGAAGACTTGAAGGAGGTGTTGAGGATAATAGTGTCACATTGTGCTGGTGACGAAACCCAAAATGCAGAGATGGTGGCAGGCATTGAATAGGAAAACATTATTAAATGTCCAAAAATGTAAAAAGAAAAAAAGAAACACAAACCAAGAACCAGGAGCAAACAAACTGGAAGCAGGAAACAGGAACCAACAAACAGGAACGCTACGACGACAGCGACAAGGACCAGTAGTAGCACAACAGGTAGTAGCTGTAACGATATCAACAATGGCAGGTAGTGGTGACATCGACACGACACGACAATACTCCAACACCGAGTGGAGGACAAAGCAGGTTTAAATAGTAACTGACTGATTGACACCAGGTGTGGCCAGGTGCCAATCAGCCACAGCTGAGGGGACACGGCATTCAGGGAGACAAACAGGAAGAACAGAACCAAAACAAGAACGCTGACAGGAAATACAACCAACAGAGGAAAAACTAAAACACAATCAAACTGTCATGGACACGCCCGACAAATAGAGGTTGAGTTGATTCAGCTAAAAAAATGGTTTGATATTAGTAAGTTATCAATAAATGATAAGAAAACTAAATTTATGGTGTTAAGTGGTGCAAGGACAAATTGTGAAATTAAATCTAGTGGAAATTGATAGAGTGTATGAAACTAATTTCTTGGGAATAATAATTGATCATAAATTATGTTGGAAATCGCATATTGAATATATAAAGGGAAAACTATACAAATCCATTGCTATTCTTTATAAAGTAAAACACATGCTGAATAAGAAATGTCTGAATATGTTATATTTTTCTTTTATTTTTCCATATTTAACATATTGTGTTGAAGTTTGGCGAAATGTTTATAAAACAAACAAAGACCCAATAATTAAACTTCAAAAAAAGGACATTAGAGTAATACACAGAGCGTGCTATTTTGAACATACCAATCCATTATTTACAAGTTCTGATGTGTTAAAATGTTCAGATATTGTGTTTTTAAAAACAATGGACATTATATTTCGAGTAAAGAACAACAGCCTTTGTACTTGTGTTCTTAGGTTATTTCAATTAATTTACGGGGATATTGATTTTTGAAATAGGTAAACTAAGATTGAATATAAAATACAAATGTATTTTAGTTTTAGGAGTTAAATGGTAGAACAAGTAGTTCTTTGTTAAGGTTTAAGAAAACCTTGAGGGATGAAAAAAATTGAAAATTATAAAATATAGTAAGAATTACTTTCATACCATTGATTTTTTTTTTAAACGTTGATGTTCCAGGCAATCCAAATTTCAGAAAATGTATACAATAGCCAAATATATGCTTTGGCTTCACACTATTCCTTTTTCTTTTCATTCTTTTTCTTTTCTTTTCTTATTGTATGTAAATGTGTATGATTATTAAATATGTCTAATCTGTACTGTTAATCCGGTCACACAAAATGGTTAATGGTCGATTATATGACAGAAATAAACTTTTTTCATTCATTCATACAATGCGGTGGTTCTCAAACTTTTTTCCCCCCAAATGTACAACCTCAGAAAAAAACTTAGCTCTCCAAGTACCCCGATAATGACCAACACTGAAATACATTAGCCTAGTTGGCTTTAGTACCGTATTTTGCAGACCATAAGGCGCAGTTAAAATTATTATTTTTTCTTTCTTAGAACTCGACAGTGCACCTTATAACCCGCTGCGCCTAATGTACAGAATAATTCTGGTTTTGCTTACAAACCTCAAAGCAATTTTATTTGGTACATAGTGTAATGACAAGTGTGACCAGTAGATGGCAGTCAAACATAAGAGATAAGTGTAGACTGCAATATGATGGCAATATGACTCAAGTAATCAACACCAACATTTTATATGTTCGATTGAAAATATAGAACATTACACACGGCGCTCAAAAATCTATCAAAATGTTTTAGTACGACTTTGGTAAGCTATGAAGCCGCACTGCTTAATGGATTGTACTGTGCCTCCACATACAAGTATTATTATAGTGTGTGTATAAAGTAAGCCAAATTATCTGTCGTTTTGTTTTGCAATATTATGCAAAAGCAACTGTATTTGGAATCTTCATAAATCGGGAAAAATTGCGTGCGTCTGCCTTTGTAGTCTGTGACAACGCAGTAGTCGATAAGCTTCTTCTTTTTCTCTATCTTTTTGTTATGGGACATTCATCCTCAGCTGTTGCCATTTCTAATATAAAGTAATGTAAAGATCTTACATTTATCTGTCAATAAACTCGCCATGAAAGCGCTAAAACATACCGGTTTAGTGAGTTTACATTATTCACCAAGAAACTTTAGTTATTAGAAAGTTCTGGTCGGACTGTTTTCCACAGGACACATATCCGGCTTTGTTAATGTTTCCGGATGAGGAGATGCCGCTCCGTTATTGATTTAAGTAAAGTCTGAATGTCATTAAAATAGTTAACTCCATCTTTTGACACTTCGTCCACTTCCGTCCTTGCACGCTACACCGCCGCAAAAAAGATGACGCTGCCGAAGGTGAGCCACGTAAATAAAACCGCCCACGGCTTGAAGATGAGCTGGAAAACATGATCTATGCAACATATTTGACAAAAGATCCACCATTACATGTTATGTAGAACACAAGGAAGTGTTTTCAATTTCAAAAAAAATAATAATATGAATCAATCAATGTTTATTTATATAGCCCCAAATCACAAATGTCTCAAAGGACTGCACAAATCATTACAACTACAACATCCTCGGAAGAACCCACAAAAGGGCAAGGAAAACTCACACCCAGTGGGCAGGGAGAATTCACATCCAGTGGGACGCCAGTGACAATGCTGACTATGAGAAACCTTTGAGAGGACCTCAGATGTGGGCAACCCCTCCCCCCCTAGGGGACCGAAAGCAATGGATGTCGAGCGGGTCTAACATGATACTGTGAAAGTTCAATCCATAGTGGCTCCAACACAGCCGCGAGAGTTCAGTTCAAAGCGGATCCAAGACAGCAGCGAGAGTCCCGTCCACAGGAAACCATCTCAAGCGGAGACGGATCAGCAGCGTAGAGATGTCCCCAACCGATACAGGCGAGCGGTCCATTCTGGGTCCCGACGAGCGGTCCATCCTGGGTCTCGACTCTGGACAGCCAGTACTTCATCCATGGTCATCGGACCGGACCCCCTCCACAAGGGAGAGTGGGACATAGGAGAAAGAAAAGAAGCGGCAGATCAACTGGTCTAAAAAGGAGGTCTATTTAAAGGCTAGAGTATACAGATGAGTTTTAAGGTGAGACTTAAATGCTTCTACTGAGGTAGCATCTCGAACTGTTACCGGGAGGGCATTCCAGAGTACTGGAGCCCGAACGGAAAACGCTCTATAGCTCCCAGACTTTTTTTGGGCTCTAGGAATCACTAATAAGCCGGAGTCCTTTGAACGCAGATTTCTTGCCGGGACATATGGTACAATACAATCGGCAAGATAGGATGGAGCTAGACCGTGTAGTATTTTATACGTAAGTAGTAAAACCTTAAAGTCACATCTTAAGTGCACAGGAAGCCAGTGCAGGTGAGCCAGTACAGGCGTAATGTGATCAAACTTTCTTGTTCTTGTCAAAAGTCTAGCAGCCGCATTTTGTACCAACTGTAATCTTTTAATGCTAGACATGGGGAGACCGTAAAATAATACGTTACAGTAATCGAGACGAGACGTAACAAACGCATGGATAATGATCCCCGCGTCTTTAGTGGACAAAATGGAGTGAATTTTAGCGATATTACGGAGATGAAAGAAGGCCGTTTTAGTAACGCTTTTAATGTGTGACTCAAAGGAGAGAGTTGGGTCGAAGATAATACCCAGATTTTTTACCGAGTCACCTTGTTTTATTATTTGGTTGTCAAATGTTAAAGTTGTATTATTAAATAGAGGTCGGTGTCTAGCAGGACCGATAATCAGCATTTCCGTTGTTTTGGCGTTAAGTTGCAAAAAGTTAGCGGACATCCATTGTTTAATTTCATTAAGGCACGCTTCCAACTGACTACAGTCCGGCGTGTTGCTCAGCTTTAGGGGCATGTAGAGTTGGGTGTCATCAGCATAGCAGTGAAAGCCAATACCGTATTTGCGTATGACTCCTTTAATGCGCCCTATACGGTTTGCCTTGTATATGAAAAAAGATCGAAAATAGACCATTCATCGGCAAATACGATATTTAAGAAAAAGAAAGTGGAGGTTTTGTTTAACCAGTATATTTAATATTTTTTGTCCACAGTAACATAACACACAGTTTAACAATAAGGAACATTAAACAGTGTTCTTTAATCAAGTGATTCTTTGGCATTCCACTAAACGAAGCCTGCGTACCACCAGTGGCACATGTACCACAATTTGAGAATACCTTGATGCCTGCAGGTCAAGCCAGAAAATTGCTCTGCTTTCACTGCTCGGTTCACATAAAGGCTGCGGATGGTTCAATCAAAAGAATACAGTGAGGTGCCTCAATCAATACAAGACCATCACACATTGCTGAGACAATCATTGTTGTCAAATATCAAATACCACTTCTGTTATTGCTCACTTGGAACAATCAGTGTGGGTCAGAATGTCAAAAAGCAACCATTGACAGTCCCTCTAGGAATTTGCCATGTCATGATCGCGCCAATTCACGCAAATGCGACCAAATACTTCCTGTACAGCGCTATGCCTTCTGGGTAATGTAGTATAAAAACATATAGTACCACACAGTTATTTTCACTTCCCAGTTTATATTTATTTAACAAATATTGATCAAGGGGAACGACAATTAAGGACAAATTTTATTTGCAATGCTGACCTGGCAGAGAGGCAGCATTTGCATGTTAGAGATGTTGAAGCGTGATGATAATCATTGTCTCTCATTCAACAACAGCAATCATAATATTTAGTGAAGTGAAGTGAATTATATTCATACAGAGGTGGGTAGAGTAGCCAGAAATTGTACTCAAGTAAGAGTATTGTTACTTTAGAGATTTATTCCTCAAGTAAAAGTAAGGAGTAGTCACCTAAATATTTACTTGAGTGAAAGTAAAAAGTATGTTGTGAAAAAACTACTCAAGTACTGAGTAACTGATGAGTAACCTGTTTGTTTAATGATTACAGCAACAAATAATGCACAAAAACATAAAAATAGCAACGAGCAAATTCATAGCCAGGAATATCTCTTAAGCAACTAAAACAATAATATATATTAAATAATAGTACATTAAAATAAAAAAAAATAAGGCAAATTTGAGCCACAATAACTTAACAGCACCATAGCCTCAGTAGGCATTCATCGATTGATTGATTGATTGATTGAAACTTGTATTAGTAGATAGCACAGTACAGTACATATTGCGTACAATTGACCACTAAATGGTAACACCCCAATAAGTTTTTCAACGTTAATCAATTACTTAATAAATGACAAAGTCGAGGTGATCTAACTCATAATATATATATATATACATATATATATACAGTATATAATTTATGTATTCATTTTGCCGTTGTTGTTGACATGTTAAAGGTGTTTTAATGAATATACATTCATGTTTAACATACAGATTCCTATCTTTCATGAAGACAAGAATATAAGTTGGTGTATTACCTGATTCTGATGACTTGCATTGATTGGAATCAGACAGTATAGTGCTGATAACGTCCACATTTTCAAATGGTGGAGAAAAAAAGTTCCTCTTTTCTGTCTAATACCACATGAAAGTCGTTGGTTTTTGGCATCTTATTTGTCCAGCTTCCATATTCGTTTTTATACACTTTACAAGAAATACATTGGCGGCAAACTCCGTAGTTTGCTAGCTTGTATGCTCTGGCTTTCGGAGACTCTTATTTTGTTAGCGCAGGCGCGATGGAGCGGCACTTTTATTGTGAAGACAGGAACTGTGCGATCAGTCTTTATGTTTATGACGGGAAGTACGGTTGAAATAAAAAGTGTCTTTTTTCCTTTACACTTTTGATTGATTGATTGAAACTTTTATTAGTAGATTGCACAGTACAGTACATATTCTGCACAATTGACCACTAAATGGTAACACCCCTATAAGTTTTTCAACTTTTTTAGGCGGGATTCGACGTGTGACGGTCACGTGACCGCCTGGTTTTGTTTGATTGGTCCAACGTCACCAGTGACTGCACTTGATTGGTGAAACGCAGGCATGCGTAGTTCCTACTTTGAATGCGTGTCTGACAAAATCAAAACAAACAAAGCGTGCATTAACAGATCAATTAAAAAAAAGTAGCGAGTAGCGAGCTGATTGTAGATCAATGGAGCGGAGTAAAAGTAGCGTTTCTTCTCTATAAATACACTCAAGTAAAAGTAAAAGTATGTTGGATAAAAACTACTCTTAGAAATACAATTTATCCCAAAAATTACTCAAGTAGATGTAACGGAGTAAATGTAGCGCGTTACTACCCACCTTTGTATTTATATAGCGCTTTTTCTCTAGTGACTCAAAGAGTCATAGTGAAACCCAATATCTAAGTTAAATTTAAACCAGTGTGGGTGGCCTTGGGACCCAAGGACACAACAGCAGTGACTAGGATGGCGGAAGTGAGGATCGAAACTGAAACTCTCAAGTTGCTGGCACGGCCACTCTACCAACCGAGCCATACCGCCCCAACTATAGAACTAGAGACTGCTCTCAACTTCCCAAGTTCAACATAAATGAATGTTTAAGATGGACGGACACCGTTAAGATATAAAGTAAAGATGCATAATGTCTACAACATGTGGACGACAGATCAGACAGCGGACAATAAGAAAGCCTTTAGTGGTGTTTATTTTTATAAATTCATTTATTATTATAATTTGTTAAAAGAGATTAAACAATTACAGTAATTTGACAATGGGTTCTGATTATGTGCTTTTACTGCCATCTAGTGAGGTTTTCTAAGTATGTCTGGTGTAAAACTAGTAAAACATCAATCAATCAATCAATCAATGTTTACTTATATAGCCGTAAATCACTAGTGTCTCAAAGGGCTGCACAAACCACTACGACATCCTCGGTAGGCCCACATAAGGGCAAGGAAAACTCACACCCAGTGGGACATCGGTGACAATGATGACCCAGTGGGACGTCGGTGACAATGATGACTATGAGAACCTTGGAGAGGAGGAAAGCAATGGATGTTGAGCGGGTCTAACATGATACTGTGAAAGTTCAATCCACAATGGATCCAACACAGTCGTGAGAGTCCAGTCCAAAGCGGATCCAACACAGCAGCGAGAGTCCCGTTCACAGCGGAGCCAGCAGGAAACCATCCCAAGCGGAGGCGGATCAGCAGCACAGAGATGTCCCCAGCCGATACACAGGCGAGCAGTACATGGCCACCGGATCGGACCGGACTCCCTCCACAAAGGAGAGTGGGACATAGAAGAAAAGGAAAAGAAACGGCAGTACAGTACAGTCTATTTGTTTTCCACTTTTTTGTTAGAATTGTTTGCTTTTTGAGGCTAAGGTTATAAAATACACTTAAAACATAGATTTAAAATGATTTAAATAGTGGCCTTAAAACATCATAACTTTTAGCCCAACTTTCTAAATCTCGAAGGGACTGAATTAAAAGCTGTTTGGCAGGGGGCGGACACGCGTGGCGTCGTGTTAGACTGATGTAAATTGCTGCGGGGTCATGGGCTGAGGGGTGGGGGTGGGGTGGGGGGGGCTCCCGGCTGTAGTTCTTGGTTGCCTCCTGCGTGGACTGGGTGGGTGTGTCCAGCCCCTCTGCTTCTCCTACTTATAGCACACACATATAAGACTTTGAGGGATTGTCCTGCACGGACACCTATAGGGGGCTCCAGTCCCCCTTTCTTGTCCCCTGCTCGTCCATCCCTCAATGTGAGCTGCATTTTAGACACCTAAGGTTTTGGGGGCTCGGCATGGTAGGGACCCACCATGGCATTGATGTCCCCCAATTTTAAACGCATTGTTAGTCCCTACAAGCATACATATCTCCCTCAAGTTACAATACACACACACACACACACAAAATATTAAAAGCTGAAAAATAAAGCCCCTAAAGGAATGCGATGCCATTGTTGTGAGGACTGTGTGGCATAACGATGCCGGGTTCGTTCTTCCAAGGATGCGTCGGGCAAAAACACAGCGTAAGGTAAGATGTAAAAGATTTATTAAATTAATAAAAAGGCTAGGAACAAAAAACACTGGTGTTAACAGAAAGGCAAACAAATGGCGCTAGCATGGAAGCTAGGAATAACAAACGGAAAACAAACACTTGGCACGAAGGCACAAAAAGGTAAAACAACACAATTAGCATGAGAGCTAGGAAAAAGGAATAAGCGTAGCATGAAAGCTAGCGAGTAATACGGGATCGATATGAGTCCAAAACATGATCAAAACATAATAGGAAAATACAAAAAGGGGACAAAACATACTAAATGTGTGATCCGTAAGCCCGATCACAACAGGATGATAGTAGAATGAACTGGAAATCTCATAAAAAAAATATACAACATAAGGGGGCAAAAACGTTTCAATAATGATTAACGCAAAACATGTTCTAGACCAGGGGTCTCAGACACGCGGCCCGCGAGACGTAATTTTGTGGCCCCCACCTTAATATGAAAGTTTAATGTTAGTGCGGCCCGCAAGTTTTATATGAATGGTGCGTGACAGTGTTGTGTTATTTGGGTCCAAAATGGCTCTTTCAGTGTTCTGGGTTGCCTACCCCTGCTTTAGTGGAAAAGCGGCAAATGCATGAAAGCGACCGAGAAGTTGCCATGGAGACGAGGATTTTCTTACGTGCCTGGCTGCCTGTCCGTCAGTAATAACAGTCCCCGATAATCTGGACCAATTCAAAGCGTTGTTTTTTTATTGTTTTAAATTTGCATTGCCTCACACGATGAACACTACATATATTTCTATATGACGCCGGATAACACTTTTCTGCGCTCGCTATCCCGGTACTTCCCCGGTATTATCCGCCGAGCACCGTGTTGCTTTAGGGAGGAAAAGCGGAACGACAGAGAAAATGGGGCGGTATAGCTCGGTTGGTAGAGTGGCCGTGCCAGCAACTTGAGGGTTGCAGGTTCGATTCCCGCTTGTGCCATCCTAGTTACTGCCGTTGTTTTCTTGGGCAAGACACTTTACCCACCTGCTCCCACTGCCACCCACACTGCTTTAAATGTAACTTAGATATTGGGTGTCACTATGTAAAGCGCTTTGAGTCACTTGAGAAAAGCGCTATATAAATAATAATTCACTTCACTAATAATAATCAATAGCAGTCGTCACTTGTTGCGTATATGCAAATTAGGATCCAAGGCTGAACAACGAAAAGGGGCGAGCTTAAATAAGGGAGGAGATTACAAGAAACAGGTGTGCGAGAACCCAGAGTAGCAGGTGGAAATAGTATGTAACCATGGTGACGGACTAAACAAGAACTAAGGAGTCAAACAAGGCAGAGTGATACAAAAATGGAAACAAAGCAACAATATGGTGATGATACGACCATTGGATCACAACAATTGTCCTATCATTCATCCACTCTCTACCGCTTGTCCCTTTTGGGGTCACGGGGTGTGCTGGGGCCTATATCAGCTGCATTCGGGCGGAAGGCGGGGTACACCTTGGACAAGTCGCCACCTCATCACAGGGCCAACACAGATAGACAGACATCATTCACACACTAGGACCAATTTAGTGTTGCCAATCAACCTATTCCCAGGTGCATGCCCTATCAAACTAACAAAATGTTTGTTTACTGGCTGAAATGCCTTTCAATCTGGTCAA
The DNA here is from genome assembly GCF_033978795.1 of Nerophis ophidion. Taxonomy (NCBI): domain Eukaryota; kingdom Metazoa; phylum Chordata; class Actinopteri; order Syngnathiformes; family Syngnathidae; genus Nerophis; species Nerophis ophidion. The sequence continues at coordinate 74,039,796 of NC_084615.1, read as the reverse complement.
AGTCTTCTTGTTTTATGCGGAACGCCAAGTGATGGCAGATCCTTCCCTGAATTATCTGATGATACCGAGTTAAATATCTACCGACCTGGAGTCTCATAAAAAAAAAAAATCAGCAGCGGTAACTTCAAGATCTGCTGAAATGATCTATTGCTAACGATGGATTCTGATGCGTCATCTATGTTGCTGCTCCTCGATCTTAGCGCTGCTTTCGATACCGTCGATCATAATATTTTATTAGAACGTATCAAAACACGAATTGGTATGTCAGACTTAGCCCTGTCTTGGTTTAACTCTTATCTTACTGATAGGATGCAGTGTGTCTCCCATAACAATGTGACCTCGGACTACGTTAAGGTAACGTGTGGAGTTCCCCAGGGTTCGGTCCTTGGCCCTGTACTCTTCAGCATCTACATGCTGCCGCTAGGTGACATCATACGCAAATACGGTATTAGCTTTCACTGTTATGCTGATGACACCCAACTCTACATGCCCCTAAAGCTGACCAACACGCCGGATTGTAGTCAGCTGGAGGCGTGTCTTAATGAAATTAAACAATGGATGTCCGCTAACTTTTTGCAACTCAACGCCAAAAAAACGGAAATGCTGATTATCGGTCCTGCTAGACACCGAACTCTATTTAATAATACAACTCTAACATTTGACAACCAAACAATTAAACAAGGCGACACGGTAAAGAATCTGGGTATTATCTTCGACCCAACTCTCTCCTTTGAGGCACACATTAAAAGCGTTACTAAAACGGCCTTCTTTCATCTCCGTAATATCGCTAAAATTCGCTCCATTCTGTCCACTAAAGACGCTGAGATCATTATCCATGTGCTTGTTACGTCTCGTCTCGACTACTGTAACGTATTATTTTCGGGTCTCCCCATGTCTAGCATTAAAAGATTACAGTTGGTACAAAATGCGGCTGCTAGACTTTTGACAAGAACAAGAAAGTTTGATCACATTACGCCTGTACTGGCTCACCTGCACTGGCTTCCTGTGCACTTAAGATGTGACTTTAAGGTTTTACTACTTACGTATAAAATACTACACGGTCTAGCTCCATCCTATCTTGCCGATTGTATTGTACCATATGTCCCGGCAAGAAATCTGCGTTCAAAGGATTCCGGCTTATTAGTGATTTCCAAAGCCAAAAAAAGTCTGCGGGCTATAGAGCGTTTTTATTTCGGGTTCCAGTACTCTGGAATGCCCTCCCGGTAAAAGTTCGAGATGCCACCTCAGTAGAAGCATTTAAGTCTCACCTTAAAACTCATTTGTATACTCGAGCCTTTAAATAGACTCCCTTTTTAGACCAGTTGATCTGCCGTTTCTTTTCTTTTTCTCCTATGTCCCACTCTCCCTTGTGGAGGGGGTCCGGTCCGATCCGGTGGCCATGTACTGCTTGCCTGTGTATCGGCTGGGGACATCTCTGCGATGCTGATCCGCCTCCGCTTGGGATGGTTTCCTGCTGGCTCCACTGTGAACGGGACTCTCGCTGCTGTGTTGGATCCGCTTTGGACTGGACTCTCGCGACTGTGTTGGATCCATTGTGGATTGAACTTTCACAGTATCATGTTAGACCCGCTCGACATCCATTGCTTTCCTCCTCTCTAAGGTTCTCATAGTCATCATTGTCACCGACGTCCCACTGGGTCATTATTGTCGTGTGGTGGTTTGTGCAGCCCTTTGAGACACTAGTGATTTAGGGCTATATAAGTAAACATTGATTGATTGATTGATTTGCTTGTGGGTTTTATCTGATCCTGTTTCATCCATGAAAAGTGCTAATGCAGTAGCTGTGGCTGTGTAAATGTCAAAAGTAAGCCTCAAACATTGTCAAACAGTCTCCCTCCACGCTCGCTCATGCCGCATAAAGGAAAAACCCTCTGGCAAGCTACGTATTAAAAAATGTTTCAAAACCTGTTAAAGGTCAAAAGGTTTGTCGCATTAATCAGAACAGGAAAACCGAGTCGGCGACCTGAGAGAAAAGTTCAGTATGTTTGCATGATAGCGCTTGCGTGTGTTTGATGCAGCGGAACTATAAATAGCAATTATGTCAACTATTTTCCGGTAGACACGGCAGTCACTGGGGTAGTTTTCTATGCAATTGTCTTTGCATGCAAACACCATGAAAAAACTGAAACAACTTGGCTCCTTGTCAAATGGTTGGAGTTCACCGTCAGTGATGGACAATCATCGTAAAATTGGGCGATTTTATTGCCTCATTGGCCAGATTCATTGTCCTTGCAGTTTACCGCCGCATTCCAGGCTGTTAGAAGTAGGAACTACCTTGCTTGGATTGCTCAAAGCATTCCAATGGAGAGCAAACACAGGATGACTGACGACATCGATAAGCATAGCCTACTATAACCAGTAAATACTGATAAATTCAGTTTATATCATCTTTTAAATGTCCTTATATGTACACATGTTTTGGGTCTCAGAAAAGTAAAGGAATTTGCCTTGAGTTTGGGGAGCTCGAGAGATCTGGTTTTTAATCGCATAATTGACTTTTCAAAAACCAAACACAATCGGATTAAGGTGTTTCCATGAGTACTTATGAATTCAGTTTATATCATCTTTTAAATGTCCTTTTGTGTACACATGTTTTGGGTCTCAGAAAAGTAAAGGAATTTGCCTTGAGTTTGGGGAGCCCGAGGGATCTGGTTTTTAATCGCCTAATTGACTTTTCAAAAACCAAACACGTTCGGATTGAGGTGTTTGCATGGGTACTTATGAATTCAGTTTATATCATCTTTTAAATGTCCTTATATGTACACATGTTTTGGGTCTCAGAAAAGTAAAGGAATTTGCCTTGAGTTTGGGGAGCTTGAGAGATCTGGTTTTTAATCGCATAATTGACTTTTCAAAAACCAAACACGCTCGGATTAAGGTGTTTCCATGGGTACTTATGAATTCAGTTTATATCATCTTTTAAATGTCCTTATATGTACACATGTTTTGGGTCTCAGAAAAGTAAAGGAATTTGCCTTGAGTTTGGGGAGCTTGAGAGATCTGGTTTTTAATCGCATAATTGACTTTTCAAAAACCAAACACAATCGGATTAAGGTGTTTCCATGGGTACTTATGAATTCAGTTTATATCATCTTTTAAATGTCCTTATATGTACACATGTTTTGGGTCTCAGAAAAGTAAAGGAATTTGCCTTGAGTTTGGGGAGCTTGAGAGATCTGGTTTTTAATCGCATAATTGACTTTTCAAAAACCAAACACGTTCGGATTGAGGTGTTTCCATGGGTACTTATGAATTCAGTTTATATCATCTTTTAAATGTCCTTATATGTACACATGTTTTGGGTCTCAGAAAAGTAAAGGAATTTGCCTTGAGTTTGGGGAGCTTGAGAGATCTGGTTTTTAATCGCATAATTGACTTTTCAAAAACCAAACACGCTCGGATTAAGGTGTTTCCATGGGTACTTATGAATTCAGTTTATATCATCTTTTAAATGTCCTTATATGTACACATGTTTTGGGTCTCAGAAAAGTAAAGGAATTTGCCTTGAGTTTGGGGAGCTTGAGAGATCTGGTTTTTAATCGCATAATTGACTTTTCAAAAACCAAACACAATCGGATTAAGGTGTTTCCATGGGTACTTATGAATTCAGTTTATATCATCTTTTAAATGTCCTTATATGTACACATGTTTTGCGTCTCAGAAAAGTAAAGGAATTTGCCTTGAGTTTAGGGAGCTCGAGAGATCTGGTTTTTAATCGCATATTTGACTTTTCAAAAACCAAACACAATCGGATTAAGGTGTTTCCATGGGTACTTATGAATTCAGTTTATATCATCTTTTAAATGTCCTTTTGTGTACACATGTTTTGGGTCTCAGAAAAGTAAAGGAATTTGCCTTGAGTTTGGGGAGCTTGAGAGATCTGTTTTTTAATCGCGTATTTGACTTTTCAAAAACCAAACACAATCGGATTGAGGTGTTTCCATGGGTACTTACTTATGAATTCAGTTTATATCAACTTTTAAATGTCCTTTTGTGTACACATGTTTTGGGTCTCAGAAAAGTAAAGGAATTTGCCTTGAGTTTGGGGAGCTTGAGAGATCTGTTTTTTAATCGCGTATTTGACTTTTCAAAAACCAAACACAATCAGATTGAGGTGTTTCCATGGGTACTTATGAATTCAGTTTATATCAACTTTTAAATGTCCTTTTGTGTACACATGTTTTGGGTCTCAGAAAAGTGAAGGAATTTGCCTTGAGTTTGGGGAGCTTGAGAGATCTGGTTTTTAATCGCATAATTGACTTTTCAAAAACTAAACACAATCGGATTAAGGTGTTTCCATGGGTACTTATGAATTCAGTTTATATCATCTTTTAAATGTCCTTATATGTACACATGTTTTGGGTCTCAGAAAAGTAAAGGAATTTGCCTTGAGTTTGGGGAGCTTGAGAGATCTGGTTTTTAATCGCATAATTGACTTTTCAAAAACCAAACGCGATCGGATTAAGGTGTTTCCATGGGTACTTATGAATTCAGTTTATATCATCTTTTAAATGTCCTTTTGTGTACACATGTTTTGGGTCTCAGAAAAGTAAAGGAATTTGCCTTGAGTTTGGGGAGCTCGAGAGATCTGGTTTTTAATCGCATAATTGACTTTTCAAAAACCAAACACAATCGGATTAAGGTGTTTCCATGGGTACTTATGAATTCAGTTTATATCATCTTTTAAATGTCCTTATATGTACACATGTTTTGGGTCTCAGAAAAGTAAAGGAATTTGCCTTGAGTTTGGGGAGCTTGAGAGATCTGGTTTTCAATCGCATAATTGACTTTTCAAAAACCAAACACGATCGGATTAAGGCATGGGTGTCAAACTCTGGCCCGCGGGCCAAATTTGGCCCTCCCTGTAATTTCATTTGACCCTTGAGGCAATGTCAAATTAACATTAGAGCTGGCAGCGCCGGTTTCGCTATAACACCGCATTCACCGCTAATACTCATAATCGTCAACCCTCCCAATTTTCCCAGGAGACTCCCGAAGGTCAGTGCCCCTCCCGAAAATCTCCCGGGGAAACCATTCTCCCGAATTTCTCCCAGTTTCCACCCGGACAACAATATTGGGGGCGTGCCTTAAAGGCAGTGCCTTTAGCGTTCTCTGCAACCTGTGGTCACGTCTGCTTTTCCTCCATTCAAACAGCGTGCCGGCCCAGTCACATAATATATGCGGCTTTAGCACACACACAAGTGAATGCAAGGCATAATTGATCAACAGCCATACAGGTCACACTGAGGGTGGCCGTATTAACAATACCAACACTGTTACAATTATGCGCCACACTGTGAACCCACACCAAATAATAATGACAAACACATTTCGGGAGAACACCCGCACCGTAACGCAACAGAAGAAATACCCAGAATGCCTTGCAGCACTAACTCTTCCGGGACGCTACAAAATACACCCAAACCCCGCAGATCCCTATTAAAAGGTTAATTTGTTCAACCTTGGTCCGTAGCTTTGTTCAGTTTAAAATTTTGGCCCACTATGTATTTGAGTTTGACACCCCTGGATTAAGGTGTTTCCATGGGTACTTATGAATTCAGTTTATATCATCTTTTAAATGTCCTTTTGTGTACACATGTTTTGGGTCTCAAAAAAGTAAAGGAATTTGCCTTGAGTTTGGGGAGCTCGAGAGATCTGGTTTTCAATCGCCTAATTGACTTTTCAAAAACCAAACACGATCGGATCGAGGTGCTTCCTTGGGTACCTTTGAATTCAGTTTATATCAGGGGTGTCAAACTCAAATACAGAGTGGGCCAAAATTTTAAACGGAACAAAGCCGCGGGCCAAGGTTGAACAAATTAAACTTTTAATAGGGACCCAAACAAGTTTTGCATTAAATATTAAACGAGCAAGGCTTATACAACTTTAGTGACATGCAAAATCCAGTTTCAAACAATAATAATAATAATTTAAAAAAATACCAATGGCATATCAAATAAAATTTAAATATAAATGTTATGCCTTTTTTTCTATTTGCAATCTTCTGCGGTAACTATGATTTTTTTTCCACAGGCTAATAATACATTTGAAAATAAAATAACAATAATAAATGAACCAAACATTCAAGCCTTGAAGTAGCAAGAGAAAACGCATGAATAAAACGTTAATTATTGGTCAGTTTGCTGGAAGTTTCCCGGAAGAGTTAGTGCTGCAAGGGGTTCTGGGGATTTTTTTTTGTGGTGTTACGGTGCGGATGTTCACCCGAAATGTGTTTGTCATTTTTGTTTGGTGTGGGTTCACAGTGTGGCGCATATTTGTAACAGTGCTAAAGTTGTTTATACAGCCACCCTCAGTGTGACCTGTATGGCTGTTGACCAAGTATGGCTTGCATTCACTTGTGCGTTTGTGTGTGTGTGTGTAAAAGCCACAAATATTATGTGACACGCTGTTAGTATGGAGGAAAAGTGGACGTGACGACAGGTTGTAGAGAACGCTAAAGGGAGTGCTTTAAATGCATGCCCCCAATATAGTTATCCAGGTGGAAATCGGTAGAAATTCGGGAGAATGGTTGCCCCGGGAGATTTTCGGGAGGAGCACTGAACTTCGAGAGTCTACCGGGAAAATTAGGAGGCTTGGCAAGTATGAGTATTAGCGGTGAATGCGGTGTTACAGCTCTAATGCTAAATTGATATTGCCTCAAGGGCCAAATTAAATTACACGGCGGGCCAGATTTGGCCAGCGGGCCAGAGTTTGACACCCATGGTTTATATCATCTTTTAAATGTCCTTTTGTGTACACATGTTTTGGGTCTCAGAAAAGTAAAGGAATTTGCCTCGAGTTTGGGGAGGTCGAGAGATCTGGTTTTCAATCACATAATTGACTTTGTATAAAAACCAAACACGATCGGATTAAGATCTGTTTCCATGTGTTGTAGGAGACTTATTTAGAGCCGAAATATTTAAAGAATTGAGCTAATTCAGTGCGTAGACCCGCACTGAGTGTAGATGTAATAATTAAACATAGTATTAGGAACTACAAAAACACTCTGCAAGCACAGACCTCCCCCAGGCCCGATCTCTCTTTAGCGAAGAATCCTTTCAGAAAATGTGGAATCCAGACGGCGATCGGAATGACCCCCAAAATTGAACTACTTGTTTCTTATCCCATTTCTAAAAATTCCTGAAAGTTCAATCAAAATCCGCCCCTAACTTTTTGAGCAATGTTTTTAATTTATTTGATTTTATTCTAATCTTCTATTTTTTTTCTCCCATTCCCCCCGGAAGACCCGTCAACGATCCTGTTCTGTCTCCCTGTAGTGTTTGTCTGATCTTGAATGGGATTGTGCTGAAAATTAAAATGTTCCTGAAGGAATAAATAAAGTACTATCTACTCTAATCTAATCTAACTAGCAAACAGACAAACAAACCCCAGAAAAAATATTAATCTCCTAGCAGAGATAATTGATCGAAGGATAAATTAAATAGCTATTTGATAGTATGTTGATTCCTAACAGGCTGCAGGAGTGTTCACTCTTTGCGGAATGAAATAAACAGAGTGAACCCTCTTGTCAGAGTGCACTTGAGGGTTCCTGGTTCAATCCCCAGCTTTTACCAACCTCATCACGTCCGTTGTGCCCTTGAGCAAGACACGTCATCTTTGCTCCTGATGGGTTGTGGTTAGGGCCTTGCATGGCAGCTCCCGCCATCAGTGTGTGAATTTGCGAATGTGGAAATAGTGTCAAAGCGCTTTGAGTACCTTGAAGGTAGAAAAGCGCTATACAAGTATAACCCATTTACTATTTTACATTCTGTTATGTGAGCAAAAAACATGTGACGCTTGTGTCAGCAATCTTTTTAAGAAGAAAAAAACAGACAGAGCAACCAAATCACGGGTGCCAAACTCGTTTTTTATTGAGAGCCATGTCACAATTATGATGGCCACTCTTAACAGTGAACATACTGTATGTGAATATAAACGTCGAAAAAGCCTTTTTACACAATTTGCATAGTCAACTGTTTTTGATTATTATACGTTTTACTAACAAACTGATGGATAACTTGGTTTGAAATCATATCTAAAGCTGATACTATAGGTGATTTAAGTATTTATGTTTGGTATCGATGTGTATTTCTGGTCTTTTCATCCTCGTTCGGACAGAAGGGCGACACGGCAATGTGGCTGGATTAAAAGAGACGTCGGAGACGCTTTATTGAACCTGCAGAGGCCGAATCACAGTCTTTTATTCCTTTTTCCTGCGTCTGGGTGTGTGTTAATTCATAAAAACACATGTATGGAGATGTTCATGTAAAAGTGTCTGAAAAACAACTAATTTAAGTCATAACTTAATTGTTGGCTTTGGGATAGACAGGTAGTCTCTTCTCAAGGATAGGGCTATCACTTTTGCATTCCGAAGTCCCAATTAGAGCCTCTTTTCCTACAAGAAGTGATCCAATCCACCTGCAATTATCATTTTACTATGTGCTCACACTGAAAGACCACTATTTAAAAAAAAACTGGTGGTTTGCCTTCTTCAGGTCGGATATAAATCTTCACCATAAGCAAACCATGATATGAGTTAATAATCCACTTAAAGGCCTACTGAAATGAGATTTTCTTATTTAAACGGGGATAGCAGGTCCATTCTATGTGTCATACTTGATCATTTCGCGATATTGCCATATTTTTGCTGAAAGGATTTAGTAGAGAACATCGATGATAAAGTTTGCAAGTTTTGGTCGCAAATAAAAAAGCCTTGCCTGTACCGTAAGTATGTGGGCGTGACGTATAAATAATAATAGAAGTACAATTGTTTGTATATATTGTATATATAATTAGTGCAAAGGTCTATATGTACACAGGGATATTTCACATGCCTGTACTGTGTATAAAATTGAACTACGTTCATGTTGTTTATAATGTTGTTTATAATGTGTATTTATAATAAGTTGGGCAAAGGACTTTTTATAACTTTCGGAAGTTTATTTTGTACTTGAAATTGTTTATAGGTTTAGGCGCAATAAGTGTTTAACTTCAGCCTAAACCCTTTCGGTCTGTAACATTTTTTATTTTCAATTTATGAATGTACAACTTTTTATTTTCAATCTCTGAATGTACAACTGTTTTTTTTGCTTTGTTGACCATTGACCGAAGAACAATAAACTCGAAACTTGAAACTTGAAACGTCACCGGTTGTAGGGCTCCTCACATCCTCACATTGTTTATAATGGGAGCCACCAGCAGTAAGAGCAATTCGGACCGAAAAAGCGACAATTTCCCCATTAATTTGAGCGAGGATGAAAGCTTCGTGAATTAGGATATTGATAGTGAAGGACTATAAAAAAAAAAGGAAAAAAACGACGGCTCCGGGCGGCGGCAGTGTGAGCGTTTCAGATGTAATTAGACACATTTACTCGGATAATTGTGGAAGATCCCTTATCTGTTTATTGTTTTAGTAGTGTTTTAGTGGGATTTTAAAGATTGTAAAGACATACCTCGAGGTCGGATGACTGCGGTGAACACACCAGTGTCTCAGAGAGAAGCAGAGGAGCCAAGATCACAGCTGCCTTTTAAACAGCTGCTGCAGGACGACGAATAATCCAATGATTTCTCCGGTAAGATATATATCACAATTTCCCCCTCCAAAAACATGCTGGTTGACGTAGAGAAAACATGTTTGCTTGACCGCTCTGTGTTAAAGCTTCACAACAAACAAAGAAACACCGGCTGTGTCTCGGTGCTAAAGGCAGCTGCAATCCACCGCTTTCCACCAACAGCATTGTTCTTTATAGTCTCCATTATTAAATGAACAAATTGCAAAAGATTCAGCGACACAGATGTCCAAAATACTGTGTAATTACGCGGTTAAAGCAGACGACTTTTGGCCGCGAGTGGCGCAGCTGCTAATACTTCCCGACAGTCCGTGACGTTTTCGACAAGAAACTCGCGGGAATTTTAAAATTGCAATTTAGTAAACTAAAAAGGCCGTATTGGCATGTGTTGCAATGTTAATATTTCATCATTGATATATAAACTATCAGACTGCGTGGTCGGTAGTAGTGGCTTTCAGTAGGCCTTTAAGTGACACATGCAATTGCATCCAGTATATATTTTTGGTAAAAATATAAAAAATAAATACATTTTGTCATAAAGTGGTTTATTATTTTCAGCCTTTCAGAGGTTCCGTAAAATATGCGGTTGGCCAGATAAATAAACTTATGGCGGGCCAGAGAAAGTAATGTGGCTGACCACCTTTAATAATATTGGTGCACTACATTAAATGATGGGGTGGGCAAATTTAAAATAATGTGGCCATCTATCCATCTATTTTCTACCGCTTATTCCCTTTTGGGGTCGCGGGGGGCGCTGGCGCCTATCTCAGCTACAATCGGGCGGAAGGTGGGGTACACCCTGGACAAGTCGCCACCTCATCGCAGGGCCAACACAGATAGACAGACAACATTCACACTCACATTCACACACTAGGGCCAATTTAGTGTTGCCAATCAACCTATCCCCAGGTGCATGTCTTTGGAAGTGGGAGGAAGCCGGAGTACCCGGAGGGAACCCATGCATTCACGGGGAGAACATGCAAACTCCACACAGAAAGATCCCGAGCGTGGATTTGAACCCAGGACTGCAGGACCTTCGTATTGTGAGGCAGACGCACTAACCCCTCTGCCACCGTGAAGCCAATCAATCAATCAATGTTAACTTATATAGCCCTAAATCACTAGTGTCTCAAAGGGCTGCACAAACCACTACGACATCCTCGGCAGGCCCACATAAGGGCAAGGAAAACTCACACCCAGTGGGACGTCGGTGACAATGATGACTATGAGAACCTTGGAGAGGAGGAAAGCAATGGATGTCGACAGGGTCTAACATGATACTGTGAAAGTTCAATCCATAATGGATCCAACACAGTCGCGAAAGTCCAGTCCAAAGCGGATCCAACACAGCAGCGAGAGTCCCGTTCACAGCGGAGCCAGCAGGAAACCATCCCAAGCGGAGGCGGATCAGCAGCGCAGAGATGTCCCCAGCCGATACACAGGCAAGCAGTACATGACCACCGGATCGGACCGGACCCCCTCCACAAGGGAGAGTGGGACATAGAAGAAAAAGAATGTGGTGCACTACATTAAATGATGGGGTGGGCAAATTTAAAATAATGTGGCCAACCACACCAAATTATGTGGCCATGAATAGATTTACGTGGACCCCGACTTATAAAGGTGAAACAATTATTCGGGCGGCATGGCGTAGTGGGTAGAGCGGCCGTGCCAGAAACCTAAGGGTTGCAGGTTCGCTTCCCACCTATCGACATCAAAGTCACTGCCGTTGTGTCCCTGGGCAGGAAACTTCACCCTTTGCCCCCGGTGCCGCTCACACCGGTGAATGAATGATTGGTGGTGGTCGGAGGGGCCGTCAGTCTACCCGAGGGCAGCTGTGGCTACAAAAGTAGCTTACCACCACCAGGTGTGAATGAATGATGGGTTCCCACTTCTCTGTGAGTGCTTTGAGTATCTAACAATAGAAAAGAGCGATATAAATCTAATCCATTATTATTATTATTATTACTATTTAGTGGTCAATTGTATGGAATTGGCTTCACGGTGGCAGAGGGGTTAGTGCGTCTGCCTCACAATACGAAGGTCCTGCAGTCCTGGGTTCAAATCCAGGCTCGGGATCTTTCTGTGTGGAGTTTGCATGTTCTCCCCGTGAATGCGTGGGTTCCCTCCGGGTACTCCGGCTTCCTCCCACTTCCAAAGACATGCACCTGGGGATAGGTTGATTGGCAACACTAAATTGGCCCTAGTGTGTGAATGTGAGTGTGAATGTTGTCCGTCTATCTGTGTTGGCCCTGCGATGAGGTGGCGACTTGTCCAGGGTGTACCCCGCCTTCCGCTCGATTGTAGCTGAGATAGGCGCCAGCGCCCCCCGCGACCCCAAAAAGGGAATAAGCGGTAGGAAATGGATGGATGGATGGATGGATGGAATATGTACTGTACTGTACAATCTGCTAATAAAATTTTTCAATCAATCAATCAATCAATCAACCTGCTGGCCAAATCAGTGAGTTTGACACCTGTGAACATGTTGGGTGTCATATGGTTTTACATTCTGAAACAGACAGTAATAACAGACAATAAAACCACCTTTTATAGCTTTTATTGGATGGACGTTGTACAAAACATTGTTAAGTTAAGTTAGGTTAAAGTACCACTGATAGTCACACACACACACACACACACACACACACACTAGGTGTGGTGAAATTACTCTCTGCATTTGACCCATATTACTGTCTTTTTTAAATAACTTTACCCGGATATAGAATATTGCTCGAAATAATGTTACATTACCCATAAAATGTGGGCTGTTTAACAAGTTTGGAAGTAACTTCCATTTAGTTAATGAGCCTTTGTCGTTGGTGAGGAAGGGAACAAATGAAGTGTAGCACCTTCGCTGGCTGCAACGTGTTTACTCTTTAGATAAGGCAGATGCAGGAAGGTTTATAAAAGCTCTGGGCCTACGCATACACACTCGGCAACCATTAAGAGAAATGTGCTAGAATTCGAAGCACGATTGGCCTGTTCATCCGTCTATCTTATAGCCTTTGTTGTTGACTTTTAAATGCATCAATAATTGACAGATCATGTATAACACATGAGGATCTGGCCTTAGTCATAATAAATTAACCCATCATCAGGCATACGTTGGAACGTGAAGCGATTACAAAAAATAAATATGTCACTTGTTGTCAAGTGTTACAGATTTTATTTTTACAGCCGTTCCAAGGTCCATTCGCTGCTGTGCATGTGGCTCACACGGAAGGACCCGCCCTGCCAGGAAACAAAGTTAAGTTGAATCACTTATTAGCTGATCTGGCATTTAATTTATTTCCTGTGAAATGCAGTGCAGATGAGATGGAAAACTAATCAGTGATATGCAAACGCTGCACAAATCTTTCAGTGATGGAAAGTGTGGACATGTCTCACTTGATGGACCTCTTTTATACTTAATGTTGATAGACTAGGGCAGGGGTTGGGAACCTTTTTGGCTGAGAGAGCCAAAAAGCCAAATATTTTAAAATGTATTTCCGTAAGAGCCATATAATGTTTTTTTTAACACTGAACACAACTTAACGCGTGCATTTTTAAGTAAGACCAACATTTCTAGAGTATAATAGGTCTCTTATTCTTTGTAATAACATTGTTATTCTGAAGCTAACTGTGGAGGGGGCGTGGCCCGCGGGCCTGCAGCAAACTGGGGTTTGCCAGGACCGGCCTGGAAATCAGCGAGAGCTGCGTCGATGGCCCACCTGAGCCTTGTTATCTAATCACCTGTCGGTCTGTTATAAGCAGCAGCCAGGAGGAGAGACCCGGTTGGGGCTGGAGCCAGAGCGCGAGCAAGAATGAAAGAGAAAAATAGAATTGCTGGAAAGCAAACTGAGAGACTTGTTGAAAAATAAAACAACCCTGAAACGGGCTCTCATGTCGGTGCTTGGTGGTCTGAAGAACCCCCAGGAGGACAAACCCCACCCTAACCTTTAATATATAAATAACTTCTTAAAGGGGAACATTATCATAATTTCTAAAGGGTTAAAAACAATAAAAATCAGTTCCCAGTGGCTTGTTGTATTTTTTGAATTTTTTTTCAAAATTTTACCGGTCTCGGAATATCCCTAAATAAAGCTTTAAAGTGCCTTATTTTCGCTCTCTGCGAAGACACTGGCCATTTCCCTGTGACGTCACACAGTGCTGCCAATGTAAACAAACAATGGGAATACCACAGCAAGATATAGTGTCATTAGCTCGGATTCAAACTCGGATTTCAGCGACTTAAGCGATTCAACAGATTACGCATGTATTTAAACAGATGGTTGGAGTATGAAAATATTGAAGAAGAAACAGAAACTCTTGAGCGAATAGCTATTGACGCTAGTCATAGCCATAGCTTTGGCCGAATAGCTGCGTTAGCATCGCCGGTAAAAAGTGCGGACCAAACGATCAGGACTTTCGCATCTTGTGACACTGGAGCAACTTAAATCCGTCGATTGGTAAGTGTTTTTTTCGCATTAAATGTGGGTGGAAGAAAACGTAATATCGTTGCAAATGCATCTGCAGGTTATCCATACATTTCTGTGCCATGTCTGCTTTAGCACCGCCGGTAAATAGCATGTTAGCATCGATTAGCGTAGCATGTTAGCATCGATTAAAGGGACGGCGTGGCGCAGTGGGGAGAGTGGCCGTGCGCAACCTGAGCGTCCCTGGTTCAATTCCCACCTAGTACCAACCTCGTCACGTCCGTTGTGTCCTGAGCAAGACACTTCACTCTTGCTCCTGATGGGTGCTGGTTGGCGCCTTGCATGGCAGCTCCCTCCATCAGTGTGTGAATGTGTGTGTGAATGGGTAAATGTGGAAGTAGTGTCAAAGCGCTTTGAGTACCTTGAAGGTAGAAAAGCGCTATATAAGTACAACCCATTTATTAGCTGGCAGTCAACATCAACAAAACTCACCTTTGTGATTTCGTTGACTATCGTTGCAAATGAGGTTATCCATACATCTCCGTGCCATGTCTGTCTTAGCATCGCCGGTAAAATGTGGAGACACTCCAGCACATTCAATGGGGGTCTGGCGGCAGACACTTTGGCATCTTCGGGCCAGTGGTGCAACTTGAATCCCTCCCTGTTAGTGTTGTTACACCCTCCGACAACACACCGTCGAGGCATGATGTCTCCAAGGTTCCAAAAAATAGTCAAAAAAACGAAAAATAACAGAGCTGAGACCCAATGTTTACAATGGGTTGAAAATGAAAACGGCGGGTGTGTTACCTCGGCGACGTCTCATTCTGACGTCATCGCTTCCAGCGCGATGAACAGAAAGGCGTTTAATTCGCCAAAATTCACCCATTTAGAGTTCGGAAATCGGTTGAAAAAATAGACGGTCTTTTTTCTTCAACATCAAGGTATATATTGACGCTTACATAGGTCTGGTGATAATGTTCCCCTTTATCGCAACTTCTTGAACAGGTGCGGTAGTAAACGGATGGATGGACTACAAATGCATGAGAATGTTTTATGTTTTGAACATTATTTTTTAACACTTATTACAAGTGGAATTATTCATTACTTATCCTGTTAAGCAATGTCAGCTCAGATTTATCCGACAGCCAGATGCAGTCATCAAAAGTGTCACATCTGGCTCGCGAGCCATAGGTTCCCTACCCCTGGACTAGGGGTTTAGGGTTCACACCAGACCGGGGGTCGGCAACTCTGAACGTTGAAAGAGCCATATCGGACCAAAAATACCAAAAACAAATCTGTCTGAAACGAAATTTTAGCTATAATAGCCTACTATCAAAATGAATATGTGTCGATATGTGAAGCAAATCTTTGTTGAAATTTAGTATTTATTCTACACATTTTAACAACATTAGAAACCAGAGGCTACTTATCCATTTTCTACCGCTTGTCCCTTTCAGGGTCGCGGTGGGTGGTGGAGCCTATCTAATAATGATAATAATAATAATAATAATAATAATAATAAGAAGAAGAAGAAGAAGAAGAAGAATATATTTTATTTGTAAAAAAAAAAATAAAAGCACTTTACGTTGAGCAAACAACCTGTAAAAAATAGTAATAATGATAATAGTAAAAAGATAATAAAATAAATACAATATAAAACTAGAAACAGCCCAATAGCTAGAACCAGCATGCATGTCTATAAAAAGGCTCTTTTTTTTTAAAGATGGGGTTTTAAGCCTTTTTTAAAAGTATTCACAGTCTGTGGTGCCCTCAGGTGGTCAGGGAGAACGTTCCAAAGACTGGGAGCAGCGGAGCAGAAAGCCCGGTCTCCCATTGTTCGAAGCTTAGTCTGTCCGGAGCAAGGGGTGTCGTGTGGAGGATTTGGGGGTGAGCAGTTCCTTGAGGCTGCATTCGGGCGGAAGGCAGGGTTCACCCTGGACAAGTCGCTACCTCATCACAGAAATTACAGCAAATGTTCTACACAGTCATGCAACTTTTGGGGGGGGTTATCAAAAATGAATACTTAAAAATCTGCTTGTCACAATTTTTTCCTGTGGAAGGGGATTGTGATCAGCGCGCCGCAGGAGTAAAGGTCAACTCCTCTGGCCATGGGACAGACAACTTTCACACTCGCATTACATGAGGAATTAAATAAGTAGACGATGTAACTTGTTGCATAAAAGAAAATAAGACAGCCAGACAGGGTCTGGTGAAAGACAAGAATAAGTAGGTCTTTGATTAGTGCCCAAGAGAAGGTGAGCGTCCCGAACACTAATCAGAGGCAGTGGACACTAATCAGCACCCCTGGAAACCAAAACACAAACCCAGGTGCGGTGAAAACAGAGCTGAGGTAGTCAAACTCACAGAACAAAACATGATCCAGGCAACGGATCATAAAAAAAACTTTCCCAACTACAAGTTACCGTAATTTTCGGAGTATAAGTCGCTCCGTATTTTAAGTCGCACTTGCCGAAAATGCATAATAAAGAAGGAAACAAACATATATAAGTCACACTTGAGTATAAGTCGCATTTTTGGGGGAAATGTACTTGATAAAATCCAACACCAAGAATAGACATTTGAAAGATAATATAAAATAGATAAAGAATAGTGAACAACAGGCTGAATAAGTGTACTTTATATGAGGCATAAATAACCAACTGAGAAGGTGCCTGGTATGTTAACGTAACATATTATGGTAAGAGTCATTCAAATAACTATAACATATAGAACATGCTATACGTTTACCAAACAATCTGTCACTCCTAATTGCTAAATCCCATGAAATCTTATACGTCTAGTCTCTTACGTGAATGAGCTAAATTATATTATTTGATATTTTACGGTAATGTGTTAATAATTTCACACATAAGTCGCTCCCGAGTATAAGTCGCACCCCTGGCCAAACTATGAAAAAAACTGTGATTTATAGTACGATAAATACGGTACTTAAAACCGACAGGACCAATACAAACAGTATTAATCAATCAATCAATCAATCAATGTTTACTTATATAGCCCTAAATCACTAGTGTCTCAAAGGGCTGCACAAACCACTACGACATCCTCGGTAGGCCCACATAAGGGCAAGGAAAACTCACACCCAGTGGGACGTCGGTGACAATGATGACTATGAGAACCTTGGAGAGGAGGAAAGCAATGGATGTCGAGCGGGTCTAACATGATACTGTGAGAGTTCAATCCATAATGGATCCAACACAGTCGCGAGAGTCCAGTCCAAAGCGGATCCAACACAGCAGCGAGAGTCCCGTTCACAGCGGAGCCAGCAGGAAACCATCCGAAGCGGAGGCGGATCAGCAGCGCAGAGATGTCCCCAGCCCATACACAGGCAAGCAGTACATGGCCACCGGATCGGACCGGACCCCCTCCACAAGGGAGAGTGGGACATAGGAGAAAAAGAAAAGAAACGGCAGATCAACTGGTCTAAAAAGGGAGTCTATTTAAAGGCTAGAGTATACAAATGAGTTTTAAGGTGAGACTTAAATGCTTCTACCGAGGTAGCATCTCGAACTGTTACCGGGAGGGCATTCCAGAGTACTGGAGCCCGAACGGAAAACGCTCTATAGCCCGCAGACTTTTTTTGGGCTTTGGGGATCACTAATAAGCCGGAGTCCTTTGAACGCAGATTTCTTGCCGGGACATATGGTACAATACAATCGGCAAGATAGGCTGGAGCTAGACCGTGTAGTATTTTATACGTAAGTAGTAAAACCTTAAAGTCACATCTTAAGTGCACAGGAAGCCAGTGCAGGTGAGCCAGTACAGGCGTAATGTGATCAAACTTTCTTGTTCTTGTCAAAAGTCTAGCAGCCGCATTTTGTACCAACTGTAATCTTTAAATGCTAGACATGGGGAGACCCGAAAATAATACGTTACAGTAATCGAGACGATACTTTTGATTTATGCTAGTCATAATATTATACAAAAAAAGAAATGAGCCTTTATTGATAAAACAAGTAGAATCAGACGGATTTTTTATTATATATATATATATATAAATCTTAAAAATACTAGTAAAATAAAAATGACTGATCATTTCAAAACATGGGTGCATTAAGGTAATCTTGTTAAAATGTCAACGTCGATTTATGGATGTGTTTCCATGACAATTATCCAATTATCCATCCATTTTCTCACGCTTGTCCCTTTCGGGGCAGCTGCACTCAGGCGGCAGGCGGGGTACGCCCATGGACAAGTCACCACCTCACCGCAGAGCCAACACAAATAGACAGACACCATTCACACTCACATTCACACACTAGAACAGGGGTAGGGAACCTATGGCTCTAGGGCCAGATGTGGCTCTTTTGATGACTGCATCTGGCTCTCAGATACATCTGAGCTGACATTACTTAACACGATTAGTAACTAACAATTCCGCCAGTAATCGGTGTTAAAAATAACATTTAACATATAAAACATTCTTATGCATTTTAATCCATCCATTCGTTTTTCAACCGCACCTGTTCAATGAGTCACATAAATGGTAAGAAGTCCATCCATCTATTCTCTACCGCTTGTCCCTTTTGGGGTCGCGGGGGTTGCTGGAGCCTATCTCAGCTGCATTTGGGCAGAAGGCTGCGTACACCTTGGACAAGTCGCCACCTTATCACAGGGCCAACACAGATAGACAGACAACATTCACACTCACATTCACACACTAGGGACCATTTAGTGTTGCCAAAGAAGTATTTTATTTATTATTGGTTAGCTTCAGAATAAAAATGATATAAAATATAAGACTTATACTCTAAAAATGTAGGTCTTACTTAAAAAATGCATGCATTTAGTTGTATTCAGTGTTAAAACATATGATACGGCTCTCACGGTAATACACTTTAAACAATTTGGCTTTCATGGCTCTCTAAGCCAAAAAGGTTCCCGACCCCTGCCCTAGAGCCAATTTGGTGTCGTCAATCAACCGATTGGTAAATAGCATTTAGCGTAGCATGTTAGCATCGATTAGCTGGCAGTCAACATCAACAAAACTCACCTTTGTGATTTTGTTGACTTAATCGTTGCAAATGCATCTGCAGGTTATCCATACATCTCTGTGCCATGTCTGCCTTAGCATCGCCGGTAAAATGTGGAGACACTCCAGCACATTCAATGGCGGTCTGGCGGCAGACCCTTTGGCATCTTCGGGCCAGTGGTGCAACTTGAATCCCTCCCTGTTAGTGTTGTTACACCCTCCGACAACACACCGACGAGGCATGATGTCTCCAAGGTTCCAAAAAATAGTCAAAAAAACGGAAAATAACAGAGCTGAGACCCGGTGTTTGTAATGTGTTGAAAATGAAAATGGCGGGTGTGTTACCTCGGTGACGTCACATTCTTTTTTTTTTTTTTTTTTAGTCCTGTCCAGCTTCTCAGGCAAATCATATAGTTGATGTAGATGCCCATATCGGCTGTTCAGATTGACTTTACAAAAGAGAAGTGTAAGATACTTCTCTTGTTGTCTTATTCGAATTTGACTTTATTAAATGTATTTATATTATCATTTGGTGCAGCCGGGCCGGAGCAGGAGGGGATAGAAAGAGAAAAAAAGGAAGACAGAGGGGGTAATTGTGGGGATAAGAGAGGGATTAGACAGAGAGACAAAAACAACAACAGCAAATACAACAATAACAACAACAATAGAACAACACCAGCACATACATAATATGTAAAAATATGATCGTAAAAGTGATAGCAAATAAGCAGTTAGTGAAATAAATAATATAGTAATGACAATGAGCATTTTTACACTAAAACTGGAGCGATACAAATACCAATAGAAAAAGCGCTATTGATCATGAACAAAACCAATAGATTACCTCTATTATCAACGATAAAGTTGTTCGAATGCAACGATACGTATACATAATGATAGCTAGAAAGATAATTAAAAAAAATAAATAAATAAAAAAAATAAAAGAAAAAAGAAAAAAAAGGAAAACGTCACATTCTGACGTCATCGCCTCCAGCGCGATAAACAGAAAGGCTTTAATTCGCCAAAATTCACCCATTTAGATTTCGGAAATCGGTTGAAAAATTATATGTTCTTTTTTTCTGCACCATCAAGGTATATATTGACGTTTATATAGGTCTGGTGATAATGTTCCCCTTTAAAGCTTTTTTTAGGGATATTCCGGGAGGTGTAAAATTTTGAAAAAATATTCAAAAATAAAACAAGCCACTGGGAACTGATTTTTATTGTTTTTAACCTTTTTGAAATTGTGATCATGTTCCCCTTTAAAGCTCTTTTTAGGGATATTCCGGGAGGTGTAAAATTTTGAAAAAAACTTTGAAAAATAAAACAAGCCACTGGGAACTGATTTCTTATTGTTTTTAACCTTTTTGAAATTGTGATAATGTTCCCCTTTAAAGCTCTTTTTAGGGATATTCCGGGAGGTGTAAAATTTTGAAAAAAAATTGGAAAAATAAAACAAGCCACTGGGAACTGATTTGTATTGTTTTTAACCTTTTTGAAATTGTGATAATGTTCCCCTTTAAAGCTCTTTTTAGGGATATTCCGGGAGGTGTAAAATTTTGAAAAAAACTTCGAAAAATAAAACAAGCCATTGGGAACTGATTTTTATTGTGTTTAACCTTTTTGAAATTGTGATAATGTTCCCCTTTAAAGCTCTTTTTAGGGATATTCCGGGAGGTGTAAAATTTTGAAAAAAAATTGGAAAAATAAAACAAGCCACTGGGAACTGATTTGTATTGTTTTTAACCTTTTTGAAATAGTGATAATGTTCCCCTTTAAAGCTCTTTTTAGGGATATTCCGGGAGGTGTAAAATTTTGAAAAAAACTTTGAAAAATAAAACAAGCCACTGGGAACTGATTTCTTATTGTTTTTAACCTTTTTGAAATTGTGATAATGTTCCCGTTTAGAGCTATTTTTAGGGATATTCCGGGAGGTGTAAAATTTTGAAAAAAAATTCTAAAAATAAAACAAGCCCCTGGGAACTTATTTTTATTGTTTTTAACCTTTTTGAAATTGTGATAATGTTCCCCTTTAAAGCTCTTTTTAGGGATATTCCGGGAGGTGTAAAATTTTCAAAAAAAACTTCGAAAAATAAAACAAGCCACTGGGAACTGATTTTTATTGTTTTTAACCTTTTTGAAATTGTGATAATGTTCCCCTTTAAAGCTTTTTTTAGGGATATTCCGGGAGGTGTAAAATTTTGAAAAAAACTTCGAAAAATAAAACAAGCCACTGGGAACTGATTTTTTATTGTTTTTAACCTTTTTGAAATTGTGATAATGTTCCCCTTTAAAGCTCTTTTTAGGGATATTCCCGGAGGTGTAAAATGTTGAAAAAAACTTCGAAAAATAAAACAAGCCACTGGGAACTGATTTTTTATTGTTTTTAACCTTTTTGAAATTGTGATAATGTTCCCCTTTAAAGCTCTTTTTAGGGATATTCCGCGAGGTGTAAAATTTTGAAAAAAAACTTCGAAAAATAAAACAAGCCACTGGGAATTGATTTTTATTGTTTTTAACCTTTTTGAAATCGTGATAATGTTCCCGTTTAAAGCTATTTTGAGGGATATTCCAGGAGGTGTAAAATTTTGAAAAAAAATTCTAAAAATAAAACAAGCCACTGGGAACTGATTTTTATTGTTTTTAACCTTTTTGAAATTGTGATAATGTTCCCCTTTAAAGCTCTTTTTAGGGATATTCCGGGAGGTGTAAAATTTTGAAAAAAAATTGGAAAAATAAAACAAGCCACTGGGAACTGATTTTTATTGTTTTTAACCTTTTTGAAATTGTGATAATGTTCCCCTTTAAAGCTCTTTTTAGGGATATTCCGGCAGGTGTAAAATTTTGAAAAAAACTTCGAAA
This sequence comes from Nerophis ophidion, assembly GCF_033978795.1. Classification (NCBI taxonomy): domain Eukaryota; kingdom Metazoa; phylum Chordata; class Actinopteri; order Syngnathiformes; family Syngnathidae; genus Nerophis; species Nerophis ophidion. The sequence goes on along the minus strand of NC_084615.1, from coordinate 74,017,933 downwards.
AATAAAACAAGCCACTGGGAACTGATTTTTATTGTTTTTAACCTTTTTGAAATTGTGATAATGTTCCCCTTTAACTGTAAAAACTAGTAAAATATATTTGCAAAAAAAAAAGGATTTGCAAATCATTGTATTCTGTGTTTATTCACATATTACACAAGGTTTTGGGGGTTTTGTACAGACTGGCACACTTGACTATGAGGACTCCAGCTTCACCACAGTGTCCTCGTAGACTTGATGAGACTTACTGACTCTCACCATCAAAGGGTGATAATTGAGCACCTGTTTCCCCATTTGATCGTTCTCTCCCCTCCCGCTCGTCCCCATTCGAGTATGGATCCGCGTCCTGCGTGACAGCCTAGACTCACTCACGCACTCGCGGTTCGCCACATATATAACGCGGACCTGCCCGATCAGGACGGATCCACGAAGATGCGCACCAGGCTCTCGCAGCCTGGGAGGAGCTTGAAATATTCTCCCTTTACTTCACGCCGCCGTCGAGTGAGGACTCGCTTTGGAGAGGAGATATAAGAAGGAAGGTGAGTCCGCTCATGCACTTTTTTTTTTTTTTTTTTAATGACGACGCGCAATTGTACTCGTTTCTTTGCAACCGGGGTCGGTGGTTTTTGTGCGTAATTTGGACGCGGGAGCGCAAAACTGAAGTTCCAATATCACGTCACGGCTTGGAAGAGATAAACATGGATTGTAGCCACAGCGCTTAGAAGTATTGGAATATTAATAATATGCACTAATAATGCATGGAGAGAAATGACGCACGCAGTGGAGATTGAATGAAACGACCGCCGTTTTAAATCACAGATTTCGCTCCGGCAGGTGATTTTTTATTTATTTATTTATTTATTTTTTAAGTGAAAAATGATGCTTGACGAAATTGTCCAATGTTTTGTTAAGTACACACGTCGCTTGCAGTCTGATGCACAGGCAGGTCTGCACAAATCATGTCTCTGCAAAAAATAAGTTATTTTGTTCAGGAAAACACACATAAAATGCATTGTTTGGTCATGAAACAATAATCACATACAACAGAGTCATGAATCCATCCCATCCATCCATTTTTCTACCGCTTATTCCCTTTAGGGTCGAGGGGGGCGCTGGTGCCTATCTCTGCTACAATCAGGCGGAAGGTGGCGTACACCCTGGACAAGTCGCCACCTCATTGCAGGGCCAACACAGATAGACATACAACATTCACATTCACAGTCATGAATACATGCAATTAAAAGCTGCATGATGTTTTATGTATAAGCATAGTAATAAAAAAAAAAGTAAGCCAGTGCCATTATACATCATGCATTATAAACAGTGTTTATTCCGTCAATAATAACAGGTTCGTTTACGGCGCATTTTATATTGAAAATGTCTTTTTAATGAAAAACATTCACTAAAGCTTTGATCATGACACACATGTTGGTACTCGAGAGAAAACAATCAACCCATCCATCCATTTCTACTGCTTATTCCCTTTAAGGTCGCGGGGGCGCTGGTGCTTATCTCAGCCACAATCGGGCGGAAGGCGGTGCACACCCTGTACAAGTCGCCACCTCATTGCAGGACCGACACAGATAGACGGACAACATTCACACTCACATTCACAGAGTCATGAATACATGCAATTAAAAGCTGCATGATGTTTTATGTATATGCAGGGTAATAAAAAAAAAAGTAAGCCAGTGCCATTATACATCATGCATTATAAACAGTGTTTATTCCGTCAATAACAACAGGTTTGTTTACGGTGAGTTTTGCATTGAAAATGTCTTTTTAATGAAAACATTCACTAAAGCTTTGATCATGACACACATGTTGGTACTCGGGAGAAAATAATCCATCCATCCATTTCCTACCGCATATTCCCTTTGGGGTCGCGGGGGGCGCTGGTGCCTATCTCTGCTACAATCGGGCGGAAGGCGGCGTACACCCTGGACAAGTCGCCACCTCATTGCAGGGCTAACACAGACAGACAACATTCACACTCACATTCACAGAGTCATGAATACATGCAATTAAAATCTGCATGATTTCTTAATTATATGCACAGTAATAAAAAAAAAAAAAGCCAGTGCCATTATACATCATGCATTATAAACAGTGTTTATTCCGTCAATAATAACAGGTTTATTTACAGTGCATTTTACATTGAAAATGTCTTTTTAATGAAAAACATTCGCTAAAGCTTTGATCATGACACACATGTTGGTACTCGAGAGAAAACAATCCATCCATCCATCCATTTCTACCGCTTATTCCCTTTAGGGTCGCGGGTGCTCTGGTGCCTATCTCTGCTACAATTAGGCGGAAGGCGGTGTACACCCTGGACAAGTCGCCACCTCATTGCAGGGCCACCAGAGATAGACAGAACACATCCTGTTCTGTCTCCCTGTAATGTTTGTCTGATCTTGAATGGGATTCTGCTGAAAATAAAGTACTATCTATCTATCTATCTAACATTCACACTCACATTCACAGAGTCATGAATACATGCAATTAAAAGCTGCACGATTTCTTATGTACAGTGGGGCATAAAAGTATTTAGTCAGCCAGCGATTGTGCAAGTTCTCCCACTTAAAATGATGACAGAGGTCTAAAATTTCATCATAGGTACACTTCAACTGTGAGAGACAGAATGTGAAAAAAAAAATCCAGGAATTCACATTGTAGGAATTTTAAATAATTTATTTGTAAATTATGGTGGAAAATAAGTATTTGGTCAACCATTCAAAGCTCTCACTGATGGAAGGAGGTTTTGGCTCAAAATCTCACGATACATGGCCCCATTCATTCTTTCCTTAACACGGATCAATCGTCCTGCAGAAAAACAGCCCCAAAGCATGATGTTTCCACCCCCATGCTTCACAGTAGGTGTGGTGTTCTTGGGATGCAACTCAGTATTCTTCTTCCACCAAACACGACAAGTTGAGTTTATATCAAAATGGATACATGGATGATACAGCAGAGGATTGGGAGAATGTCATGTGGTCAGATGAAACCAAAATAGAACTTTTTGGTATAAACTCAACTCGTCGTGTTTGGAGGAAGACGAATACTGAGTTGCATCCCAAGAACACCATACCTACTATGAAGCATGGGGGTGGAAACATCATGCTTTGGGGCTGATTTTTTGCTAAGGGGACAGGACGATTGATCCGTGTTAAGGAAAGAATGATTGGGGCCATGTATCGTGAGATTTTGAGCCAAAACCTCCTTCCATCAGTGAGAGCTTTGAATGGTAGACCAAATACTTATTTTCCACCATAATTTACAAATAAATTCTTTAAAATTCCTACAATGGGAATTCCTGGATTATTTTTTCACATTCTGTCTCTCACAGTTGAAGTGTACCTATGATGAAAATTACAGACCTCTGTCATCATTTTAAGTGGGAGAACTTGCACAATCGGTGGCTGACTAAATACTTTTTTTTACCCCACTGTATATGCACAGTAATAAAAAAAAAAGTAAGCCAGTGCCATTATACATCATGCATTATACAGTAAACAGTATTTTTTCCGTCAATAATAACAGGTTCGTCTACGGTGCATTTAGCATTGAAAATGTCTTTTTAATGAAAAACATTCACTAAAGCTTTGATCATGACACACATGTTGGTACCCGAGAGAAAACAATCCAAACATGAATAATTCCAGCGATGTTCATAGCCTATTTCACGGGACAAGACAGCTGATTTCATTTAATTTTTATGTTCCGCCGAGGTGTTTATTCCATTTTCCAAGGAGTGGAAGCAGGTGGATGTGAATGCAGGAATTGGCAGGAAGAGCTGGATGATTACTGTATACAACACAACATGCATTTCCTTAATAATATCATGAAGCGCTTTTTTTTCGATGAAGTGGTTATGCAATGCGGGTAGGAAAAGACACTTAAAGTGTGTGCTGCCAAACATGATTTGATAGCATTTTACGTAAGCCCAAGTACATAGCAGACAAGTTAAGGTGACCCACATTCAAATCGGGTGCAGGAGGGCCACACAGGGATTGGGATTTATCTTTTAAATAATCTTTTGTTTGTGATGCTGGTTCGTGCTGTGTAATTTGAGTGGTGCAAAACGGAGGCTTTATAACAACTTCCTTTGATGTGTTCACCTCTGTGTAGAATCAAGCTGGGCCTGGCTTCCTCTCGGGGGTTTGCACAGCCCGGAGTAGAAATGAGTCCCCGGGAGTCGTCCAACGGCACGGGATGGGAGCCCGACGAAACGGACGTGTGGAACCAGGCGAACGGGAGCATGGATTCCAACCTGCACGGTTTCCACATCGACGTCACCAAGCACATCGGGGTGCAGATCACCCTGATCACGGCCTATTCCTTCATCATCGTGCTGGGCCTGCTGGGGAACGCTCTGGTGGTCTACATGATCATCCGCTACAGGAACATGCGCACGGTCACCAACTTCTTCATAGCCAACTTGGCGCTGGCCGACCTCTTGGTGGACACCCTGTGCCTGCCCTTCACGCTGGTCTACACCCTGCTGGACGAGTGGAAGTTCGGCGCCGTGCTCTGCCACATGGTCCCCTTCGCCCAGGCCTTGAGCGTGCACGTGTCCATCCTGACCATGACCGTCATCGCCCTGGAGCGCTACCGTTGCATCGTTTTCCACCTGGGTCAGCGCCTCACTTGGCACTCCAGCTTCCTCATCATGGCGTTCACGTGGACTACCTCGGCGGTGCTGGCGGCGCCCATGGCCATCTTCCGGGAGTACCGGCAAGAAGAGATCCCCTTCTTAAATCTGCACATGGTGGTGTGCTCGGAGAAGTGGCCGCACGGCACCAGCAGGGACGGCGTCATCTACAGCCTCTCCATGCTGCTCCTGCAGTACATTAGCCCTTTAGCCATCATCAGTTACGCTTACATTTGCATCTGGGTCAAGCTGAAGAACCACATCAGCCCGTCTACACGCAACGATAGCATCGCCCGGCGTAAAAAGACCACCAAGATGCTGGCGCTGGTGGTGGTGGTGTTTGCAATCTGCTGGCTGCCCTACCACGTGTTCCAGCTGGCCAGCGATCTGGACCTGGTGCTCAGGTTTAAGGAGTACAAACTGATATACACCGTCTTCCACATCGTGGCCATGTGTTCCACTTGCACCAACCCCCTGCTGTACGGATGGATGAATAAAAACTACAGAAACGGCTTCCTAATGGTCTTCCGCTGCGAGGATAAGCCGGATTCTTTCCACCCCGAGGGCTCCTTCCGGACTCGCTCCACCAGGCGGCTAACGCTCAACGGCCGCAACGGCGGACACCCACCCACTGCGGTCTGAGACGCCTGCATGAAGACTTTGGAAAATGTTGCATTTTTTTCCCCCCTGGCACAAAGTAGGGGTGGACTAAGGTTCGTCGGAAATGATTGATCAATTAATCCACAGGTGTCAGACTCAATGCCGTGTCATTTCATAAGGCCCGCAAAATACTTATATACCTTATTTCCATTTTGACAGAAACAAATACATATACAAGCATGTATTTTAAAACTGTGGTCCCCAAGCTTTTTGTATCCGCGGACCGGTCAACGCTTAATAATTTGTCCCGGGGCCCGGGTTGGAGGGGGGTATTGGTAAATGATAAATGGGTTGTACTTGTATAGCGCTTTTCTACCTTCAAGGTACTCAAAGCGCTTTGACACTACTTCCACATTTACCCATTCACACACACATTCACACACTGATGGAGGGAGCTGCCATGCAAGGCGCCAACCAGCACCCATCAGAAGCAAGGGTGAAGTGTCTTGCTCAGGACACAACGGACGTGACGAGGTTGGTTCTAGGTGCGATTTGAACCAGTGACCCTCGGGTTGCGGACGGCCACTCTTCCACTGCGCCACGCCGTCCCTTTTTTGGTCCTTTTTTTTTTTTTTTTTTTTTTCTTTGTCATGAAAAAGGGACGTTTTCGTCATGAAAAAGGGACGTTTTTGTGGTTGGTGCACTAATTGTAAGTGTATATTGTGTTTTTTTATGTTGATTTAATAGAAATAAATAAAAAATAAAAAAATATATATATATTTTTTTTTTTAAATAAAAATGAATAAAACATTCTTCTGCAGCCCCGGTACCAATCGGGCCGCGGCCTGGTGGTTGGGGACCACTGTTTTAAACCGTATAATTATCTCGGTTTAGCTCGGTTGGTTGAGCGGCCGTGCCAGCAACTTGAGGGTTGCAGGTTCGATTCCCGCTTCCGCCATCCTAGTCAATGCCGTTGTGTCCTTGGGCAAGACACTTTACCCACCTGCTCCCAGTGCCACCCACACTGGTTTAAAAAAAATGTAACTTAAATATTGGGTTTCACTATGTAAAGCCCTTTGAGTCGCTAGAGAAAAGCGCTATATAAATATAATGCAACAAATATTCCCAAAATTATTTTTGTAAAAAAAAACAAAAAAAAAAACTAAACATCTGATTGACTTATGATTTTTAAGCAAGTTAACCATCAAATTACCCATCATATGAAAGGAGAAAAAAAAAAAGGTACTGTTTTTCCATTTATGCTCTAAAATCTATTGTAAATTTTAAGGTAAAAGTCTGGCGACTGAGCTGCCAATTTCTTTTATTTAAGTCAACATAAGGAAAAAATGTATCATTTCTAAATCCCTAAGCAATTGGGTAATAATGGTCAAATCCTTATACATGTATATTTTTATATACCCGCTGTTACAAACGGCCCTTAATGAGAATAGGTTTGACACCCCTGAATTAATCGGTCAAAATGTTTTTAATGCGATGAATGTTCTGAACTCGTGTTTCCATGCTATTGAGCAGAATAACATAAAGTGGGGACCCAGAACCACTACCCATCTTGTTATTTTACCCGTGGCCATGTAGTGCTTTTCTATTGTTCTAGTAACTTATTCGAGGAAATGATAATTATGCCCATCCCTGGCACAAAGGTAGCCTTTTGTCCATGATGACTTGGCCTTTGAGGTTAATGTCATGCTTTTGTTTGTGACTGTTAATAATAGTGAATCTAATGTATTCAAATGATGCCTACCAGTGCTCATTATCGCTACCTGTACAATGTGTTTCCTGTTCATGTAAATCATGTCCAATCTGGTAATGAACTCCAAGGCATTAATGTTTACGAAGGAGAAGGTGACTCTTGTGGGACGAGTTCAATTTTTTTTTAACGCTCGTTTCATTATTTGCGGACACGCCGCTTTGAATTCACGTGCCAACTGAAGTGACGTTTTAATCTCCTTCCAAGGTCCCCCGCTGACAGCCCGCAGCTGCTTTTTCTCCGTCCAAACAGGACGTTAATTATGTTGACCTGAAAAAGTGCTCCACGCCAAATGAAGGAAGTGAGACTGTCAAGGAATCCTGTTGACCTTTGCACGTTGTGTTTGATGAACAAAATGTAAAAAAAACAAACATAAAATCGAGTAATGTCAAAAAGATACCCTTGAATGGGCACTGTTGCAGATGCATGGAGTGTTGAAGTGTGGGTAAATACAGCAATCACAACATATTACGGTGTTGTTGCCTACAGCCTGCTTACACACACACATAACACCATCCATCTATGAGAGGACCGTTTATTCAAGCGACAATTTCATCTTTATGTGTTTGGACTGTTTTCCGAACAAAGCAGCAGTGGATTTAGCAGCAAATAAAGCATTTAACTTCGCAGCTGACTCCGTGCTTTTTTTTTTTATTTCCATGCAGAGAAAATGCTTGTAGCCATACTTGGTGTATCTTAACACCCACATGGCGAATTTCATGGCTTAGCCTACATTTTTCTTTACGTTCTTGAGAATCATATATAGAACCTGGCAGACCTATATGGGAGGAAGAAGAGGGGTAAAGGCACTGGGCATGCAATGCACCCGGCATTAGATAATTCTTCAGATTGGGTATATGCTCCCAGAAATACTAGTGTGCAGAACTGCTTCTCAATGGGGAGTGCGTTACAGCAATGTGATGAAAAGAAAAACAGTTACTCGAGTGTGATTTATAGTAACACTAACCAATGACCCTCCATCCATCCATTTTCTACCGCTTATTCCCTTACGGGGTCGCGGGGGGCGCTGGCGCCTGTTAATGGTAATTTATTACCCGTTTATTCCAATATATCTGGAAGGAAGCAGATGTAATTTAATCCTGCAGTTACTGACTGCTCACCTATGTGTTTAAGCTGGTCTACATATTACCATATTGTAATTGAAAGGTAAAAAGAACAAGAAGGTGTGATCGTGGGGTCAATAGAATTTGCATATAGTTCATTCGGTAATGGAAAAAGAAATAGATGTTGACTCCACATAATTTTTGTGTTAACATAATCCATAACATCTTAATCAACAAATTAGAACGGTGCTGTGACGCTTTGCTGGCTTCGTGGTGTGGTTGCGTTCTCTCGTGGATGCAATGCGGAATGGACACAGCGTGAAGGTCAGGATGATGATTTATTTACAACTACAAAAATAGACTAAGAACACAAAGACTTGCACATAGGCACTATAGACAAAACAAACAGAACTAGCATGGGAGCTAGAAAGAACAGAAAGCGCTAGCATGTGAGCCAGGTACAAACGAAGGAATAACGTGGAGGCTAACAAGTACAAAAGATATTTACCACGATCGGGGATAGCGACGTCACCTGTTGCATAGAAAGCAAGTTTTATACTGCCAGGCCGAATGGCAAACAAAGGCAGGCTTAAATAGGGAGGTAATCAAAAAGCAGGTGGGCGTGACACAAATACGTAACTAGGCAACGGAAAAAAACAAGAAGTGCCACCAGGAACTAAGGAAGTCAAATAACAAACAGGATGTGATATACAAAACAGAACCAAACCAGAATATACCATGATCAAATTGCGGATCATGACAGGTACGGCACCAGAGGATTGGTCTTCAACTGGATAAGAAGATACTTAACCAACAGTAAAGGTAAGAGTACACATGACTAAAGTGATAAATATACAGTATCCTGTGGCGTACCCCAGAGAACAATACTGGGACCAAAATTGTTGTTTCTCTAAATAAACAACATTTGTAAAGTTACAAAGCAATTAAAGTTAGCATTTTATAATAATAATAATGGATTAGATTTATATCGCGCTTTTCAATTGTTAGATACTCAAAGCGCTCACAGAGAAGTTGGAACCCATCATTTATTCACACCTGGTGGTGGTAAGCTACATCTTGTTCAGGAGAACACACAGAAGCTAATAGAACAATAACAGAAGAAATGAACCAATTAAAGAGATCGTTTAAGGGTTATACCTGTATAGCGCTTTTTTTACCTTCAAGGTACTCAAAGCGCTTTGACACTCATTCACCCGTTCACACACACATTCACACACTGAGGGCGGGAGCTGCCATGCAAGGCCCTAACCATGACCCATCAGGAGCAAGGGGGAAGTGTCTTGCTCAAGGACACAACGGTTGAAAACAGAATGGAAGGAAGCAGATCCAAATGGCAGAGGGATCGAACCAGGAACCCTCAGGTTGCTGGCACGGTCGCTCTGTCTACCGAACCACGGCATTTGACAAAAACAGGCTATCTTTTAACCCCAGTATAACTAAAATAACGCTATTCGGTAAAAGTAGAAGGGAAAGTCAAACACAAATAAACAACCTACGGAAAGGGTGAAATAAATAACATTTCTGCTGGGCGTAGTAATAAAAGACACATTAAAATGGAAATCTCAAAATTATATACAATATGGCAATAAGTACTTTAATAATAAGTAAAGCAAAATATGTTCGGGACCAAAAATCACTCCATACTCTCTACTGCTGGCTCGTGTTATCATATATGAGTTATTCTGTAGATATATGGGGAAATTAGTTTGAAAGCACAATTCATTCACTGACCGTGTTACCAAAGAGGTGAGTCAGAATAATACATAATGTTGGATATGGAGAACATTCAAACTCTTTATTTAATCAATCAAAAATATTTATATATGGGGTAATTGCTACAATTATACACAAAGCAAACTATAACCCGCTACCCCAAAATATACACCAATCAGGAGCATTTAAACCTGGGGAAAAAAATAAAACTTCAAACATTGGTATCAGGAACAACAATTAAGACCTCAGGTATATCAATATAGAAAACTCCATCCATCAATCCATTTTCTACCGCTTGTCCCTTCCGGGGTCGCAGAGGATACTGGAGCCTATCTCAGCTACAATCGGGCGGAAGGCAGGGTACACCCTGGACAAGTCGCCACCTCATCGCAGGGCCAACACAGATAGATAGACAACATGTAGTGTTTCCAATCAACCTATCCCCAGGTGCACGTCTTTGGAGGGTACCCGGAGGGAACCCACAAACTCCACACAGAAAGATCCCAAGCCCTGAATCCAACCCAGGACCTTTGTACTGTGAGGCACGCGCACTAACCCCTGTACCACCGTGCTGCCCAGTATGTTAAACTACATTATGGAAGGGGATTAAGCAAAGAAGTCACGCAAATTACAAAACACGATCAACTTTAGGAAACTTGTTCCAATATAAAGTGTTTACATAGTGCAAAGGAGAAGAAAGATCAACACCTCGAACCTGGTTGAAAAATTAGACAATCTTATTCATCTCATAATGTCAATCAATCAATCAACCAATGTTTATTTATATAGCCCCAAATCACAAATGTCTCAAAGAGCTGCACAAATCGTTACGACTACAACATCCTCGGAAGAACCCACAAAAGGGCAAGGAAAACTCACACCCAGTGGGCAGGGAGAATTCACATCCAGTGGGACGCCAGTGACAATGCAGACTATGAGAAACTTTGGAGAGGACCTCAGATGTGGGCAACCCCCCCCCCCCCCCTCTAGGGGACCGAAAGCAATGGATGTCGAGCGGGTCTAACATGATACTGTGAAAGTTCAATCCATAGTGGCTCCAACACAGCCGCGAGAGTTCAGTTCAAGCGGATCCAAGACAGCAGCGAGAGTCCCGTCCACAGGAGACCATCTCAAGCGGAGGCGGATCAGCAGCGTAGAGATGTCCCCAACCGATACAGGCGAGCGGTCCATCCTGGGTCCCGACGAGCGGTCCATCCTGGGTCTCGACTCTGGACAGCCAGTGGTCATCAGACCGGACCCCCTCCACAAGGGAGGGGGGGACATAGGAGAAAGAAAAGAAGCGGCAGATCAACTGGTCTAAAAAGGAGGTCTATTTAAAGGCTAGAGTATACAGATGAGTTTTAAGGTGAGACTTAAATGCTTCTACTAATGTGAATCACATCCTACCTAACTATCTATTTATGAAAACCTTATTTATTATTTATGTACCTTATTTACTTCCCTGTTTATTTCTTCATTTGTGAGCTGTTTGTGTTACAGATTAAGTACAAACAAACGTGTGGGACATTGCTATGAAACAAAAAGGGGTAGGCTTAATCATGATCTGCTTTTTCCTACTCCTTTTTCGGTATTGAGAAACTGGATTTTTTTGCGAGGTACTGTATTGAAATTGCATGCATGTGCAAAATAAACTTAACACAGTGGTTTTCAAATGGGGGTAGGCGTACCCCTGGGGGTACTTGAAGGTATGCCAAGGGGTACGTGAGTTGTTTTTTTTAATATTCTAAAAATAGCAAAAATTCAAAAAACCTTTAGAAATATATTTATTGGATAAAACTTCAACAAAATATGAATGTAAGTTCATAAAATGCGGAAAAAAATACAACAATGCAATATTCAGTGTTGACAGGTTGTTTTTTTGTGGACATGTCCCATGCTGTCTTGGATCCGCTTGAACTGAACTCTCGCGGCTGTGTTGGAGCCACTATGGATTGAACTTTCACAGTATCATGTTGGACCCGCTCGACATCCATTGCTTTCGGTCCCCTAGAGGGAGGGGGGGGGGGGGGGGGTTGCCCACATCTGAGGTCCTCTCCAAGATAATTCTGGGAAATTATTTATCCTTCTATTGTGTTGCTAGTGTTTTAGTGAGTTTAATAGTACCTGATCGTCGGAAGGGTGTATCCACGGGTGTCTCGAGGCCAGTGTCTGATAGAAGTCGACGGCAGCTGTATGTACAATTCAAGCTCAGCTGATCTCCGGTAAGTGGCGAATTTTTTCCACAATTTTCTCACCGAAAACTGCTAGATGACATTTGGTCGGGATCCATGTTCGCTTGACCGCTCTGATCCGAAGTAAAGCTTCCCCTCTGGGAATTTTAAACAAGGAATCACCATGTGTTTGTGTGGCTAAAGGCTAAAGCTTCCCAACTCCATCTTTCTACTTTGACTTCTCCATTATTATTTGAACAAATTGCAAAAGATTCAGCAACACAGATGTCCAAAATACCGTGTAATTACGCGGTTGGAGCAGACGACTTTTATCTGCGTGTGTGCTCAGCGCTAATATTTCTTAACAGTCCGTGACGTCAAGAAATTCCAGGGAAATTTAAAATTGCAATTTAATAAACTAAAAAGGCCGTATTGGTATGTGTTGCAATGTTAATATTTCATCATTGATATATAAACTATCAGACTACGTGGTCGTTAATAGTGGGTTTCAGTAGGCCTTTAACATCACGTCAAGTCATGTCAAGTCAAGTCAAGTCAGCTTTATTTGTCAATTTCTTTACATGTAAGGCATACAAAGGAATCAAAATTATGTTTCTCACTCTCCCATGCGTAGACAAAATAAAAAGAAAACACAACAGTAAAGTGCAACGTGAAAATGTCTACCTACTAAAGTGACAATATATATAGTTCCTGTTGTTTTTAAGAAAGGTTGAGAACCACTGCCTTAACATACAAGGGTGCATCTTCTTCACACTGAAATAAACAATACGTGACGAATTTGATGTGGAGTGATCATTATATATGTGAAATCATTGTGCTAGTGTGTGTGAACTATACTATTCTTAATTAATAACCCAAACTGTAGCCTCTATCAGTGGTTTTCAAATGGGGGTACGCAAACCCCTGGGGGTACTTGAAGGTACGCCAAGGGGTACGGGAGATTTTTTTGAAAACATTCTAAAAAAAAAAGCAAATATTCATAAAACCTTTATAAATATATTTATTGAATAATAATTCAACAAAATAAATGTAAGTTCATAAACTGTGAAAAGAAATGCAACAATGCAATATTCAGTGTTGACAGATAGATTTTTTGTGGTCATTTTCCATGAACATTGATGTTAAAGATTTCTTTTTTTGTGAAGAAATGATTAGAATTAAGGCTTCACGGTGGCAGAGGGGTTAGTGCGTCCGCCTCACAATACGAAGGTCCTGCAGTCCTGGGTTCAAATCCCAGGCTCGGGATCTTTCTGTGTGGAGTTTGCATGTTCTCCCCGTGAATGCGTGGGTTCCCTCCGGGTACTCCAGCTTCCTCCCACCTCAAAGACATGCACCTGGAGATATGTTGATTGGCAACACTAAATTGGCCCTAGTGTGTGAATGTTGTCTGTCTATCTGTGTCGGCCCTGCGATGAGGTGGCGACTTGTCCAGGGTGTACCCCGCCTTCCGCCCGATTGTAGCTGAGATAGGCCCCAGCGCCCTCCGCGACCCCGAAAGGGAATAAGCGGTAGAAAATGGATGGATGGATGTTTAGAATTAAGTTCATGAATCCAGATGTATCTCTATTACAATCCCCAAAGAGGGCTCTTTAAGTTGATGATTATTTCTATGTGTAGAAATCTTTATTTATAATTTAATCACAAGTTTTTAGTTATTTTTATATATTTTTCCAAATATTTCAAGAAAGACCACTACAAATGAGCAATATTTTGCACTGTGATACAATTTAATAAATCAGAAACTGATGACATAGTTCTGTATTTAACCTCTTTATCTCTTTTTTCAACCACAAATGCTTTGCTCTGATTAGGGGGTACTTGAATTAAAAACATGTTCACAGGGGGTACATTACTGAAACAAGGTTGAGAACCAATGTTCTAGATAAATGCAATGTAAAATAGCACAGCTCCATTTCACCCTCTCGTGTTCGACATATGTATCGCAGTATGAAATTGACCGGACGTGACGTCAGGATTTGACCTTCCGCCCTGCTTGTGTGTCACACTCGATTTGCCGCCCCGTAAATTCCGAGCGGACGGGAGTTGAAACATGCAAATAATTATTCTATGAAGAGGACCGCCGTTCAGGTAACCATATTTGTCTCTGGAACAGCTTAGACTATTGGTTTTTGACCCAATTGTGCCGTTCGTTCATAGTTTTCTTATGCTAGCCTAGCTCCTGCTATCAATGCTAACAGTGTGTGTACGTGACACATGACGCTGGTCGCATGTTGACATCTAATTAACTATGCGGACCAAGTTATTGTTGCAATAACTGAATATATTTGTTTTACTCTTTTAAATGCTGCTGCCACATTAGGTGGTAAAACGTAGGAAAGTAATCACGACAGCTACCACGATCCATCCATCCATTTCCTACCGCTTGTCCCTTTTGGTGTCGCTGAAGCCCATCTCAGCTGCATTCCCATTCGAGTCCTAATTACTATAGTCTTAAATGAGTTTATTATATACTTAGCTCAGAACACTGTTTTTTCTCCTAATTTGCTCTAATTAGGCACTACTTAAATTGGCCCCAGTGTATGAATGTTGTCTGTTTATCTGTGTTGGCCCTGCGATGAGGTGGCGACTTGTCCAGGGTGTACCCTGCCTTCCGCCCGATTGTAGCTGAGATAGGCACCAGCGCCCCCCTCCACCCCAAAGGGAATAAGCGGTAGAAAATGGGTGGATGGATGAATTTTTCAAACTGAGACTCACTGACTTTGGCTCATTTTCTGTGAAGAGCATACCATCCATCCATCTTCTTCCGCTTATCCAAGGTCGGGTCGCGGGGGCAACAGCCTAAGCAGGGAAGCCCAGACTTCCCTCTCCCGAGCCACTTCGTCTAGCTCTTCCCGGGGGATCCCGAGGCGTTCCCAAGCCAGCCGGGAGACATAGTCTTCCCAACGTGTCCTGGGTCTTCCCCGTGGCCTCCTACCGGTTGGACGTGCCCTAAACACCTCCCTAGGGAGGCGTTCGGGTGGCATCCTGACCAGATGCCCGAACCACCTCATCTGGCTCCTCTCGATGTGGAGGAGCAGCGGCTTTACGTTGAGTTCCTCCCGGATGGCAGAGCTTCTCACCCTATCTCTAAGGGAGAGCCCCGCCACCCGGCGGAGGAAACTCATTTCGGCCGCTTGTACCCGTGATCTTATCCTTTCGGTCATGACCCAAAGCTCATGACCATAGGTGAGGATGGGAACGTAAATCGACCGTTAAATTGAGAGCTTTGCCTTCCGGCTCAGCTCCTTCTTCACCACAACGGATCGGTACAACGTCCGCATTACTGAAGACGCCGCACCGATCCGCCTGTCGATCTCACGATCCACTCTTCCCTCACTCGTGAACAAAACTCCTAGGTATTTGAACTCCTCCACTTGGGGAAGGGTCTCCTCCCCAACCCGGAGACGGCATTCCACCCTTTTCCGGGCGAGAACCATGGACTCGGACTTGGAGGTGCTGATTCTCATTCCGGTCGCTTCACACTCGGCTGCGAACCGATCCAGCATACCATATTTCCTTCAATTGCCGCCGGGGCGCTAATTAATTTAAAACCTCTTGTCACTCCTGCGCTTACCAAAGGCATGCGGTAAAAGTAAGCATGCGCTAATTAATTTAAAACCTCTTCTCACTCCGGCACTTACCAAAAGTATGCAGTAAAAATAAGTGTGGTGTAAGCTTGGACCTTAAATCCTACTAAATAGCTCTTAATCTTCTTCCCTTTATGCGATTTCAAATGTCCGGTATTGAAATCAGCCTCCTCCATTTTGAAAATGATGGCAGGGGAAGTGTCACTCGTGACGTCACAAGTTTGACCAGGCGGTCATACTAAGCATGCGCTAATTATTTTGGGAAGCGAGTTTGATCCGGCAGTAATTCAAGGCAGGCGCATACTATATGCCCTGCGGCAATTCAAGGAAATACAGTATATCCATACTTGCCAACTCTCCCTATTTTACCGGGAGACTCCCGAATTTCAGTGCCCCGCCCAAAAATCTCCCGGGGCAACCATTCTCCCGACAACAATATTAGGGGCGTACCTTAAAGGCACTGCCTTTAGCGTTCTCTCTCAAAAGAAGACTGTTATATTTATCTCCGTTATCCACAGGTTTATCTATAACCCATAAAGTAGGCAGGCACGGAGTTATTTCTCAGCGTGTGTTTATTCCAGCCGGCACGTTAATATGCTGACACATAATATCCGGATTCCCATCATGCATTGCTTCAAAACTGCGGCAAGTAGTAATGTCCAAAAACATAACAGAAAGGAAGCAGAAGAACGAAGAAAAGACATGGTGACGACGAGTAAGAAGAAAAAGTACGCTTGCAAGTTCCAAAATGATTGGAAAAAATAATTTCAGTTCATCCAGGACAGCTCGAAGGGGTATGCTGCCTGTAAATTTTGTAGATCAGACTTTTCCATTGAATATGGTGGCAGAACGGATATACTCCTTCATGAACACGGTGGCCGAACGGATTTACTCATTCATGATTATTTGAATATATATATATACAGAGGTGAGTAAGAAAGCGCTACATTTACTCCTATACATCTACTTGAGTAACTTTTGGGATAAATTGTACTTCTAAGAGTAGTTTTTATGCAACAGTCTTTTACTGGAGTATATTTATAGAGAAGAAACGCTACTTTTACTCCGCTCCATTTATCTACATTCAGCTCGCTGCTCCCTACTGTTTTTTATCGATCTGTTAATGTTTGTTTTGGTTTGTTAGACCTTCAAAGTAGGATCTACGCATGCCTGCGTTTCACCAATCACATGCAGTCACTGGTGACGTTGGACCAATCAAACAGAGCCAGGCGGTCACATGACCGTCACACGTGGAACCCGACTTTTTTAAATAAGTTGAAAAACTTATTGAGGTGTTACCATTTAGTGGTCAATTGTACGGAATATGTAATACTGTGCAATTGAATAATAAAAGTTTCAATCCATCAATCAATCAAAAGTGTAAAGGAAAAAAGACACTTTTTATTTCAACCGTACTTCCCGTAAAAAGCCTAAAGACTGATCGCACAGTTCCTGTCTTCACAATAAAAGTGCCGCTCCATCGCGCCTGTGCTAACAAAATAAGAGTCTCCAAAAGCCAGCGCAAACAAGCTAGCAAGCTACAGAGTTCTCCGCCAATGTATTTATTGTAAAGTGTATAAAAACGAATATGGAAGCTGGACAAATAAGATGCCAAAAACCAACGACTTTCATGTGGTATTAGACAGGAGGAACTTTTTTTCTCCTCCATTTAAAAACGTGGACGTTGTCAGCACTACTGTCTGATTCCAATCAGTGCAAGTCATCAGAATCAGGTAATACACCAACTTATATTCTTGTCTTCATGAAAGATAGGAATGTATATGTTAAACATGCATGTATATTCATTAAAACACCTTTAACATGTGAACAAAAACGGCAAAATACATATATATATATATATATATATATTAGGGCTGTGAATCTTTGGGTGTCCCACGATTCGATTCAATATCGATTCTTGGGTCACGATTCGATAATATATCGATTATTCGATTCGATTCTCGATTCAAAAACGATATTTTTCCGATTCAAAACGATTCTGTATTCATTCAATACATAGGATTTCAGCAGCATCTACCCCTGTCTGCTGACATGCTAGCAGAGTAGTAGATATTTTAAAATAAAAGCTTTTATAATTGTAAAGGACAATGTTTTATCAACTGATTGCAATAATGTAAACTTGTTTTAACTATTAAACGAACCAAAAAACTTATTATATCTTTGTGAAAACATTGGACACAGTGTGTTGTCAAGCTTATGAGATGCGATGCAAGTGTAAGCCACTGTGACACTATTGTTCTTTTTTTATTATTTTTTATAAATGTCTGATAATAATGTCAGTGAGGGATTTTTAATCACTGTTATGCTGAAATTATAATTAATATTGATACTGTTGTTGATATTCATTTTTGTTTCATTACTTTTGGTTTGTTCTGTGTCGTGTTTGTCTCCTCTCAATTGCACAGTTTATTGCAGTTCTGAGTGTTGCTGGGTCACGTTTGGTTTTGGAATTGGATTGCATTGTTATGGTATTGCTGTGTAGTGGTTTGTTGGATTGATTAAAAAAATCGATTTTTTAAAAATGAGAATCGATTCTGAATCGCACAACGTAAACGATTCAAATCGATATTTTCCCACACCCCTAATATATATATATATGTATATGTATATATATATAAGGTAGATCACCTCGACTTGGTCATTTATTAAGTAATTGATTAATGATTAATGTTGAAAAACTTATCGGCGTGTTACCATTTAGTGGTCAATAGTACGGAATATGTACTGTACTGTGCAATCTACTAATACAAGTTTCAATCAATCAATCAATCAATCAATCAATCAATGCCTACTGAGCATATGGTGCTGTTAAGTTATTGTGGCTCAATTTGCCTTAATTTTTTTTATTGTCATGTATTATTATTTAATATATATTATTGTTTTAGTTGCTTAAGAGATATTCCTGGCTCTGAATTTGGAACCTGAAGTGGTTTTCACTTCACATGTGTGCTTGAAGCTCATCGAGAGAATGCCAAGAGTGTGCAAAGCAGTAGTCAGAGCAAAAGGTGGCTGTTTTGAAGAAACCAGAATATAAAACATGTTTTCAGTTATTTCACCTTTTTTTTGTTAAGTGCATAACGCCACTTGTGTTCATTCATAGTTTTAATGCCTTCAGTGACGATCTACAACGTAAATAGTCATGAAAATAAAGAAAACGCAATGAATGAGAAGGTGTATCCAAACGTTTGGCCTGTACTGTATGTCGATCTACATAGCAATATTATCTATACCGGTGTAATATCGGTATCGGGCCAATACTAGTCAGACTAGCTCACGTTTACTTCTTTACTATGTTTATTAAAGATATGGATGTGTTTTGTTATGTTGTTGGAAATTTCCGAAAACAGCAAGACTTTAGGCAGTGTTTCTCAAACTCAGAACACACATTGCTCTCCAAGTACTGCCGTAATGACCAACATTAAAATACAGTTGAGTAGTAGGCCTAAGTAGGCATTAAAACCAGGCAAATGATTTATTTAACAAGTATGTTTAATACTTGTTTTGCTAATTTAAAATTACACACAGTTTGAACAGTAACACTGCGTTAAAATATATAAAACACTAATCACTTATTAGAATATTTGGCGTACCACTAGACGGAGCCCGTGTGCCACAGTTAAAAAAACTATTGCTTTAGGGCAAAACTTCAAAGGATTTAAAAAAGTATCGATACCTTAACAGTTTGTGGAGTGCCTTTGGATCTTCAAATTCAATTGAAGCTTTGCACGTGTTTTTCTTTACAGCAGGGTGCTTGGATCCTAAGCTGACGGAACAATGGTCAAGTATTTCTGCTGCGCAGGTTTGCTAAAAAGCTCCTGGGACCAAGTTTGCCTTGCTTTCTGGCAACGCTATCCAAACCCTTACAGGTGAGGCCAAAGGTCAGGAGAGAATGCATTTGTTATTGACACACGTGTTCCCACTCATGTCCTTATTCCACTTATCCAGATTACACAACAGTGCATCAATCTCTAAGGAAAAGCCCAACTGTATTCAATTATATGATTGAAAAAGATATCATATGAAGGCCAAGCTAGGTAACATAGTGACCAAAATAGTACTAAAATTAGTAATACAGTTAATACAAATGTCAGTGTAGTGTAGTTTCTCCCTAATGGTCACAATTAACTTAAACATGCTTACACTCATGATACATTAAAATATTTACTCTGGTTTGTCAAACTTCTACTTAAAGGGAACTGCACTCTTTTTGCCTATCGTTCACAATCATTACAAGAGACAAGAACACACTTCTTTTTTTTTAGGATTTTAAAGAGAATAAAAAACCGCTTGAAAGATGCAGCTAATGGGAGTCACCGATATTGCCACCAAAACCCTCTCAAACAACTTAACACTCCAGCAGAGTTATATATATATGTATACACACCCTGCAAGTCTACATATAATGTAGTAACAGACAGGTTCATAACAATATGTAATATGTTCAATATTTACCGTATTTTGATTATTCTAATCCTTTCCAGGACTGATTTCTTCTGCGCATTGATTTCTGTTTCCATAGCAACGCACCTCTGACTCCCGGCAACAAACACGTGTTGCCACTTCTGCAATCAAACACGTTTGTGTTTTCTAATCAAGGCATACTTGGTAAATGACAACGTAGACAACTATTTTTGGACAAATGAGGATTCACAACCTTATACTTTTGAAGCTAAATATACTGCTGCTTATAGAAGCCAGTGCGAAGGAAGAGTGAGACATTAGAGCAGATCTATTTCGACATAAATAGATTGCTTACCCAAAATCAACAGTAAATGTTCCTGGTCTGGTTGGACTAGACCAGGGGTCGGCAACCCGCGGTTCCGGAGCCGCATGCGGCTCTTTGACCACTCTGATGTGGCTCAGCTGCATACTTGCCAACCGCCCGAAGAAGTCCGGTAGAATTCCAATTTTAATGTCACTATCAGAAATCTGGGTGAACATTTTTCGATTTTAACCCAGATATCAACTTTAACAGTGTGCCATGATGACAATACCTCTAACACCTCTTTGTACATGTCATCGCGCCAGGATTTTCACCATGCTATCTGCGCGGTCACATTTTGGATGCGACATCTAAACGCATACGCAACTGCAAGGCATACATGTTCAACAGCCATACAGGTCACACTGAGGGTTGTGATATAAACAACTTTAACACTCTTACTAATATGCGCCGCACTGTGAACCCACACCAAACCAGAATGACAAACACATTTCAGGAGAACATCCGCACTATAACACAACATAAACACGACAGAACAAATACCCAGAATCCCAAGTATCCTGACTTTTCCGGGCTCCATTATACACCTAGTTACCACCAATCCAACCCCGCCCACCTCAACCGACGCACGTAGGGGTGGGGGTCAGGGGGGTTGGGTTGGTGGTAGCTGAGTGTATAATGTTCTGTCGTGTTTATGTTGTGTTATAGTGCAGATGTTCTCCTGAAATGTGTTTGTCATTCTTGTTTGGTGTGGGTTCACAGTGTGGCGCATATTAGTAAGAGTGCTAAAGTTGTTTAAACGGCCACCCTCTGTGTAACCTGTATTGCTGTTGAATAAGGATGCCTTGCAGTGTCTTACGTGTGTCTGCATTAGCCTTGTCAAACAATTCTTTGGGCTGGCAAGCTATTCGTACAAGCTGTACAGGGCGGTAGTGACATCATTGTACGCCTTTAGTATTGTTCATTGGGTGTACACCAGCGTACATTCGAGAGAATAATTACTCTGAAATTCGGGAGTCTCCCGGGAAAATTAGGACGGTTGGCAGGTGTGACGCTGTCAAGCAGCATTCATATAAAACTTGCGGGCCGCACTAACATTAAATTTTCATATTAAGGTGGGGGCCGCGTATCTGAGACCCCTGGTTTATACATAGCAAAAAAAAAACTGTATGCCGTAATATTTCATTTTAAATTTCAAAAGAGTTATGTGGCTCCCATTGTTTTCTTTACTTTGTGAAATGGGTCAAAATGGCTGTTTGAGTGGTAAAGGTTGCCGACTCCTGGACTAGACGAACAACTTTCCATCGAGTGGGTCACACTTAAATATCGATCATGATACACGCAGCACGCCAGGCGTGTTAGTACAACTACAGGACATACGCTGTCTGACAAGCTCTGCTGTGTACAAACAAAACTTGAAATTTGGGCTAATACTTTACAGATACTGTAATGTGATTGGTGTCCTATGGCA
The DNA here is from genome assembly GCF_033978795.1 of Nerophis ophidion. NCBI lineage: Eukaryota > Metazoa > Chordata > Actinopteri > Syngnathiformes > Syngnathidae > Nerophis > Nerophis ophidion. The sequence goes on along the minus strand of NC_084615.1, from coordinate 73,996,122 downwards.
GTGTTGTGCATTACAAGCTCAAAAGCGTTTCGTGTTGACGTAGAAGCTAGGTTATCTCTTGCTGTAGTTAGCTTTTACAGGTGATACCATATAATCAACAATCGCGTTATTATGCTTATTAATGTCATGACATACTTTGTAATATGAATTTACACTTGTAACATTGACCTTCTGTACATATTATTACAGTTTTGTAAATTTTTTTATCTTAACACAATTTAATACTCAAATTATTATGATTGAAAACATTCCTTGTGGTACTTTACTACTGTATTCTCATAAATGCGTGCACTTTTTCTCGCATTATGATTTGGTCCTGATAAGTTTAAATTTGGTATTACTACCATATTCTCAGAAACATATGTATATTTTATTGAGTTATTTTGTTATACTGTACCCTTCCAAATATTCTTTATATATCATGAAATTTCTAATATTCATTGTCATAAATTCCAAACATTTATATCCTATGTATCGCCCAACCTTATGTGTTACAAGGGTTTTAGTTTCATAGTTTACATGCTCAAAGCCGAAACAGTGCGGAATATAATGCTAACAACACTTTGGAACGTTAGCGCCCTCTATGTAGCCATGTAAATGTTGCAAACAGCCCTTTTTAATTTTGTTAAATTCCCTTTTCCTTGCCATATTATGACTATTTTCACAAAATTACAATTCATTTTGTGTTAATATTACAACTTTGTTGTATCACCGGTGTTATTGGTTACAAACTCATTAAATCATAGTTTACATGTCATGAAGTTACATCTTATTTCTTACAACCGAATTCACAAACAATTTAAAAGCAACAAACATTTTGAAGATATAATACTGTCTTTATGACCATAGATTAACGTAGTAGTATTTTAATACTTTTGTTTTTACTTGTTCATGTGATTCTACTTCATTCTCACACAAATACTACAGTTTTCTTGCAATATTACTACTTCATTCTCATATATATGAGTTTTTTCTTTATTTCCATATAAAAATCTCATAAAATGACAACTTTACTGTCAGAATTTAATAGTAAATTATTATGCCTTACATTCTCTAGTACACAGTATACAATTATTTCTGTTTATATTGGCATATGTAGATAAATATATATATCCTCTTTTTACATAAAGTGTAAATAATCTTTTATAAGTGTTGGATACAGGACAAGTTAGGTATCAAATAATTGAGCACATTGTGCTGTTTCTGTGTGTGTCCATTTTAGTAACCATGTATTGACAGAAGACATCATTTTCCGAGAGGTTACTCCCGCCAACTGCCTCATTTCCAGACGTCTGCTGACCAAAACGAGCCGTTCGCCGCGCTGGATGGAGCGCTATCTTCCAAAACAAATGGCTAGCTCCGCTTACATCCTTGAGGACTCCGTAGTGGACCCTCAGAAACGAACAATGACCACACTTACATGGAATATCACCCATGCTCGTCTTATGGTACAACAAGTGTCCTGTTAACACAAAGGCTCTGTTGTTGACATAGGTACAGTATATTTAATGACCTCATGTTGCCCTGCTTTCTTCTTTGACCCCAGTCTGTGGAGGAGCGGTGCGAATACAGAATTAACCCTGAGAATGGCAGCTGGACAGAGATAAAAAGAGAAGCTTGGATCTCTTCCAAAGTGTATGGACTCTCGAGGGCAGTTCAGGTCAGCAGAGCAAATTTGTAACCAACACACCCGTCACACTTGCTAGATAATTGACTTGTATGCTCAATATTGTTATTTTTATTACGCTGAAGGGTTCTCGGACGTTGAAAGAAAGCAAGTAATTTATGCATTGATTTGTATGGGGCTGATGCAGTGTTTTTGTGTTTTTCCAGGAGTTTGGTCTAGCAAGGTTTAAGAAAAGTGTTACCAAGACTATGAAGGGCTTTGAATACGTGCTGGCCAAAATGCAAGGTAAGCTTTCTCTTCAAACAAACTATTTGCCGTGTTTAATTGAGGAAACATTAAGTCAAGTGTTCTTATTCCAACACACAATTTGTCAAAGTGCAGAAGGCTCATATTTGGAACGTAAGAATAACTCTTAGGTCTGATCAAAGTAGTCGTAGTGTGCCCAATCCAACCCTGTCAGTGTGACAGTATTCTTTATTGAGCGCATGTGAAACATTTGCACCTGCCGGCTGGCAACGCTTTCGTTGTGTAACTAGAAAAAAAATTGGGACGTGACACAAAACCCCTGCTGACGAAAAAAGTTGGCTCTGCCAAGTACAATTTGACAACAACTCGCTTGTTCTCATATTGTTCTATATATCATCGCTTAGTCCAATCATTTTAACTCAAAATTATTTGGATTTTTGCCCAGTTTTTCCAAAAAAATAACTAAAAGAAGCTTAAACTGTTTTCATGCACTGACAATCTATTTGTTAGGCAAGTAGACATTGTCGTCTGTGCATCAATGGCCATGATGCATTTGCATGTAATTGTAATTCCAATTTCCCCAAAATCAGATTTTTTTCTGAAGCATATTTAGATTGTTCTGCTTTTCCCATGACTGTTCACTCTCAAATCATTGTAAGAAAAAAATCAATTAAACAAAAGATGCACCGGATTATAGGGCGCATTGAAGGGGTCATTTTTCTGAATTGAAAACACTTCCTTGTGGTTTACATCACATATAATGGTGGTTCTTAGGTCAAAATGTGCATAGATTGTTATACAGATCCTCTTTAAGCCGCTTTGTGACAGTCGCTTCAGTTTTTTTTTTTTTTTCATTTTGTGGGCGGTCTTATTTACGTGACTCACCTTCGGTGTTGTTTACTTGAGTCATATTGCAGTCTCTTTTGTGTGACTGCCATCTACTGGTCACATTTATCATTTCACCATGTACCAAATAAAATAGCTTCGAGTTCAGTAAGCACAACCACAATTATTCCGTAGGCGCACCGGGTTATAAGGCGTACTATCGAGTTTTGAGAAAATGAAAGGATTTTAAGTGCGCCTTATAGAAAAATTCAGTAATGTTGCTTTCAAACATAACTGAACAACTAAATATTTTTCCTAGAGTTCTGCGCCCCCCGCCCCCTGCTAGACAAGAAATGATTTTTTTGTGTGATGATTGTACACATTCAAGTGTTGATTAACTGTTCATATCTCAGATGTGCACATCAATTAGTCTGTTTGTTTTATTTAAACAGTTACTCAGCATCATCTGTGAATCACTAAAATACCCACACCATGTAAACATGTGCATACGTGAGCCATAAAGATGGTGTGAGGCACCGCGCATTTTCCCGTTCAGTTCACACGCAATACATCTCAACTTTGCCGTGTGGAAAGGCGTGTCAGGTTTTTGTGGTATAATACAAAACCCGTTTCCATATGAGTTGGGAAATTGTGTTAGATGTAAATATAAACAGAATACAATGATTTGCAAATCCTTTTTAACCCATATTCATTTGAATGCACTACAAAAACAAGATATTTGATTTTCAAACTCATAAACTTTATTTTTTTTTTTTCAAATAATTAACTTAGAATTTTATGGCTGCAACACATGCGAAAGTAGTTGGGAAAGGGCATGTTCACCACTGTGTTACATCACCTTTTTCTTTTAACAACACTCAATAAACGTTTGGGAACTGAGGAAACTAATTGTTGAAGCTTTGAAAGTGGAATTCTTTACCATTCTTGCTTGATGTACAGCTTGAGTTGTTCAACAGTCCGGGGTCTTGTTGTCGTATTTTACGCTTCATAATGCGCCACACATTTTCTATGGGAGACATGTCTGGACTGCAGGCAGGCCAGGAAAGTACCCGCACTCTTTTACTATGAAGCCACGCTGTTGTAACACGTGGCTTGGCATTGTTTTGCTGAAATAAGCAGGGGCGTCCATGATAACGTTGCTTGGATGACAACATATGTTGCTCCAAAACCTGTATGGACCATTCAGCATTAATGGTGCCTTCACAGATGTGTAAGTTACCCATGCCTTGGGCACTAATACACCCCCATACCATCACAGATGCTGGCTTTTGAACTTTGCGCCTATAACAATCCGGATGGTTATTTTCTTCTTTGTTCTGGAGGACACCACGTCCACAGTTTCCAAATATAATTTGAAATGTGGACTCGTCAGACCACAGAACACTTTTCCACTTTGCATCAGTCCATCTTAGATGAGCTCGGGCCCAGCGAAGCCGGCGGCGTTCCTGGGTGTTGTTGATAAATGGCTTCTGCTTTGCATAGTAGAGTTTTAACTTGCACTTACAGCTGTAGCGACCAACTGTAGTTACTGACACTGGTTTTATGAAGTGTTCCTGAACCTATGTGGTGATATCCATTACACACTGATGTCTGTTTTTGATGCTGAGATAAAAGGTTCGTAATATCGCTTACGTGGAGTGATTTCTCCAGATTCTCTGAACCTTTTGATGATTTCACGGACCATAGATGGTAAAATCCCTAAATTCCTTGCAATAGCTCGTTCAGATATGTTGTTCTAAAACTGTTAGACAATTTGCTTACAAATTGGTGACCCTCACCCCATCCTTGTTTGTGAAGTACTTAGCATTTCATGGAAGCTGCTTTTATACCCAATCATGGCACCCACCTGTTCCCAATTAGCCTGCACACATGTGGGCTGCTCCAAATAAGTGTTTGATGAGCATTCGTCATCTTAATCAGTATTTTTTGCCACCTTTCCCAACTTCTTTGTCATGTGTTGCTGGCATCAAATTCTAAAGTTTATGATTATTTGCAAAAAAAACATGGTTATCAGTTTGAACATCAAATATGTTGTCTTTGTAGCATATTCAACTGAATATGGGTTGAAAATGATTTGCAAATCATTGTATTCCGTTTATATTTACATCTAACACATTTTCCTAACTCTTATGGAAACGGGGTTTGTGCATGAAGCCATTTTACGCCGGGCTTGACGCCATGCATGATGGCAGTTCAACTACCCAATTTTTGTGGTGATCCAGAGGTACATTTTTCCAGAAAATGTGGTCAGCTATAGGAACTTAGATTTACTCTGATGACTGATTGCAGGTGAAACGCCATCGAGGAGTTTGGCTGAAGCGGCGACAGAGCGTGCAAGGGAGACGGCGCTGGCAGCTAAAGAGAAAGCCAAAGACTTGGCCTCACACGCCCAGAAGAAACAATTTGTGTGACAAACTCCTGTTTCTGTTGCAAGGACTCTTGTCTTGAAATCCTCTTCATCTCTGTGATGCACTGTGGGGGACAAACTAATGCAAGTGGATTCCTCTATGAGGAAGTAGCCGGCTGATCTGGTAGGAGAACCACATCAAGCCACTTGGCTTGCACCTGTGTCAACCTGATCATGTTGCTTTGACTGCACTTCATCTCGCAGCTTGGCAGACTGAATGTTCGCTATGTTTTTCTAACTAACCACGATCAACATTTCAATCTATGTTTAAAGGAGTTATATTATGATTTTTTTTTCTACATTTAAAACACTTCCCTGTGGTTTACATAACACGTAATGGTGGTTATTTGAAAATTGTTTTGCATATATTTTGTTCAACAGACTTATCTGGAATACACTTTTTTGAGAGAGTTTTTAGATGTGAATAAACCGTCATCACTCGGCCTGGACGGAAAACAAATTTTGCTCGATTATATATTATTGCCTGTAAACAATATTATTGCCATTTTTTTTTTTTTTGACCAAATTATCACTGATGTAATGCTAATACAAAATAATAAATATAGATCCTTTCAAATGCAATCAACATGCATTTCTCTTATAAACTTCATAATTGGAATGTGAACTTCTAAACCTCCAAATTGTACTAAACAATAAAATTTACCTTGTTAAAGTTTTGCACTTGAATAAAAATCACAACCAAAAGGCTTTCAGCTATGCTACGAACGCAGTAGGCACTGATCCAGTTAAAAGTATTTTTTAGGAAAATCATTCTTTATTTTGCCCGAAGACGTTGATGCTATTCTCTTACATTAGAAGGCTAAGCTAGCTACACATCAAATCGAGCTAAGATTGCTTACAAATCATTTACAAATTTCTAACCTACTATTATTATTACTTACCGTTTCATTGTCTCCGCCATTGCCATTAACAGCAGGCACGAGCCTGCCGTTATAAGCATTTTCGTTCATTGGCTTTTATCGTGGACATGTCGATTACAACCGCTCCTACTTACATTAAAAATGGCAGACTCACGCAAAGCCCTTTTGGTCAGCCTTTACCACGTATGGAGTTGTCTGCAAACATCACAGGTCTTATATCAAAGAACAGAGCAAATTCCAAACAGCTTGTTTGGAGGAAGTATGACTAAAGGCCACATTTTATAAATATCTCTGCAATGCCTCCATGGTTTGGTTTCAAATTTTCGGGACTTGCGGAAATGCACATAAGCAGATACCATCAGGTTAGAAAACGTGGTTTTGAATAATAGGGCCCCTTTAATAGAGATCCACATTTTTATAACAAATATAAAACATCTTCCTGCCTGTTGACTGAAATTGCATTATCTACAAAACACATACTTTATGCTTAAGCAACATTTAATATGTGACATTTATATTTAGAACAATGTGCTCTTAGTATATCAGTAAAGTATCCTTTTGTCAATAAATGGACAATCTTTTTCACCAGTGTGGCTTTGTCTGAAATGAAAACAGTACTCATTTAAAATATAGAAAATATTTATTCATAAAAAAGCTTACACCATTACAAAAATGCTACATAATATTACTGGGCGGAGAGACTGATTAATGCATACATACTATTATAAAAGGTAATAAGGCATCTTGCATAATACAAAAGTGAGGGCAAAATGTGCCTTCTGTTATTAAATATAGAGCATCATGATACATATTTGTCAGCAAGTGTAAAAAGCCGTCTGTCTGAACTTGTAAAATTAACAGTAACAAAAAGAACCTGGCATGTGCAAAAACCGATGCTCTCCAACTACCAGACATCACACATCACCTAATTACAGACAAGAGTGCAAATACACCAAATGAACGTCTGGTCAAGTCGCCGGATTTGGCAGGCATGTACGTGCAAATGCCACCAGATCGTTCTGGTTACCTGTTTTTCCTCACTTGATACATCTGCAACTCTTTGGAGACAAAACAAGTGCAATGTGTGGATGTTTTTGTGCAACAAAAGAAAAAGAGCAAAAGACTTACCAGCGTGAGTGTATATATATAAACCATAGCAGAGATGAATATTTAAGTGCATGCCACACATGGCCTAACCGAGTTGCAATGCTTCCGAATAGAACGCTAGATCAAATCTAGTCTCAAGGCTGAATTATGTGAAGACATAGTGAAGTTAAAAGCGTTTTTGATTAGTAAAATCCCTCAAAAAACTAATGTTAAGTGGCTTTGGATATATTTGTTACATCCCAGCACAGTGATCTGAACTGCTTTTCAGTGCAAGTGGACAAAGCTCATTCATGAGTATGCTCACGGTGTCATGTTTAAAAAAAAAACTGCCTTTGTGAAAAATGGGGTTCAGTTGTGCAGCATCGTCCTCCTCACCCTGCTTATTTTTGGAATGGTTTCTCTTCCTCCTCTCCCTTTCCTCAGCGAGAAACTAATAAAAGAAGCGCTCTCTGGCTGCTGTCATAGCCAGGCTTTGTCCAGACTGGAGTAACAGTGATCTTCATCGCTGCGTGTATTATAGTGCAGGCCGTCAGAGTCCATGCAGTCAAACACAATGCTTTCCACGTCCACCTCAACGTCCTCTGGAAGGAGCAAACAAAAGCCATCAGCCATGTTTCAAACTGAACTGATTATTGCAGGTTTATCATGGTCTATTTCCTAAATCAATTCGATTCAGAAAAGGTTGTACATCGAATAATCAAAGTTCTATTATATCTGCACTTAGAGGCCTACTGAAATGAGGTTTTCTTATTTAAACGGGGATAGCATTTTATGTGTCATACTTGATCATTTCGTGATATTGCCATATTTTTGCTGAAAGGATTTAGTAGAGAGCATCGACGATAAAGTTCACAACTTTTGGTGCTGATAAAAAAGCCTTGCCTGTACCGGAAGTTGCAGACGATGACATCACAAGTGTGAGGGCTCCTCACGTCCTCACTTTGTTTATAATGGGAGCCTCCAGCAGCAAGAGCTATTCGCACCGAGAAATTTCCCAATTAATTTGAGCGAGGATGAAAGATTTGTGGATGATGATATTGTTAGCGAAGGACTAGAAAAAAAAAGGCGATTGCATTGGGACGGATTCAGATGTTTTTAGACACATTTACTAAGATAATTCTGGGAAATCCCTTATCTTTCTATTGTGTTGTTAGTGTTTTAGTGAGATTAAATAGTACCTGATAGTCGGAGGGGTGTGTCCACGGGTGTCTTGAGGCCAGTGTCTGAGGGAAGTCGACGGCAGATACAAGGATGGCGCAAACTCCACAGATCTCCGGTAAGTGGCGACTTTTTAACACAATTTTCTCACCGAAACCTGCCGGTTGACAAGTGGTCGGGAACCATGTTCGCTTAACCGCTCTGATCCATAGTAAAGCTTCACCTCTGGGAATTTTAAACAAGGAATCACCGTGTGTTTGTGTGGCTAAAGGCTAAAGCTTCCCAACTCCATCTTTCTACTTTGACTTCTCCATTATTAATTGAACAAATTGCAAAAGATTCAGCAACACAGATGTCCAGAATACTGTTTAATTGCGCGATGAAAAGAGACGACTTTTAGCCGCAAATGGTGCTGCGCTAATATTTCCTGACAGTCCACGCGTCATCATTCCGCGACGTTTTCAACAAGAAACTCCGCTGGAAATTTTTAAAATTGCAATTTAGTCAACTAAAAAGGCCGTATTGGCATATGTTGCAATGTTAATATTTCATCATTGATATATAAACTATCAGACTGCGTGGTCGCTAGTAGTGGGTTTCAGTAGGCCTTTAAAGAAAAAGTCTAAATTCTGTTAAAATGTCCAAAGTACTTTACTTTTACTCTTCACTTTAAACCGAGAGTAAGTGCAAACTTGTAAATTGAAGTCCAACCAAGGCTGTTTCAAGGATCAAAAGTTCCATTTTGAACTAAGAAAGGAACTGCAAGAGAAAGTGTCCCATCACTGCAAATTGTATTTAAAGTATTGTTTACTCAAGTACCAAATAATAACAGTAACTATGTAAGCTCTTTTTCTGAGACACTTATTTTATTCGCGCAGTCAGATGGAATGCAATGCACAGCCATTTATTTTAAAGGCCGGAAAGTAGCTTTTCTTTATGGTGAATGTTGTTGACAGTGTAACAATACCAACACAATATTCAAATGTGATATTTTTCTTTACATTCAATAGCTTGACCAAAACAGTTATCAGTACATGATAACTAAACAAAAGCAAAACCTATGTTATTAATCATTGAAATCCTTGGCTTTTACCCTTAAAGTCCTTCTTCGCTGAGTTTGTCAACATTAAAAAAAGTCGGTGGCGATGACCAAGAAGAACGGCGTTGGAATATAATTACATTGGCGGAGTTACAATGCATAGTAGGCTACCGCCACCTACTGCACCGGAGTTGTAACTACAAGCTCCGTTCACAGACAGAGTCCCATTGCTTTTATGAGCGGTCGAGCAAGTTAAAAGCTGGAAGTAAAAAAAAAATAAAAAACAATTTTTTTTATCTATTTAGTTCTTTCGTGGCGGGCCGCCACAAATAAATGAATGTGTGGGAAACCCTGCTTTATCGTTGATGCTCTCTACTAAATCCTTTCAGCAAAAATATGGCAACATCGCGAAATGATCAAGTATGACACATAGAATGGACCTGCTATCCCCGTTTAAATAAGAAAATCTCATTTCAGTAGGCCTTTAAAAGAGACCAATCCAAATCTTATCAAATTTCCCTTATATTAATTGTGATTGAGGTACACATCTACTCTTATTATTGCAAGGTCGAACTCACCTCTGTCCGAGTCAGACCTCTCTGACGACATGGTGGACCCCTGGCTGTCGTTCCTCATTCGCTCGTTGCCTCTCTGCAGCTGCTCCAGACGCACCTGCAGCTCCCTCTGCTCCCAGCGCAGGCGACCCTTCAGCTGCTCCGCGCGCTCGTCCTGCTCCTGCAGCTTCTGACGGGGTAAAGTGCAAGAGATGAGCCACTAAAAATAGACCCTTCAAATACAAAGCTTGAAGACACTGTACCTTGATGTGAAGCTGAGCTCGCCTGAGCAGGTTGAGCGTGGTGTTCCTCATAGTGTCCGATGACAGAGGAACTTGCTTCTTCAGCTGCTCCAGGCAATGCCTCAGCTGCGCTCGTCTGCAAAAGCGCGACAACGCTTAACTAGGTACACTCCTTACTGAAATCACTGCAACTTACCGGTTTTTCTCCAGCTCGTTGTGCGCAGACCTGCATTCACAACACAAGGGAAAGGGGGAGGTTGATTTCCAAGAACTACACAAGTCTAGACCAGCCGTGTCCCCCTGCCAGCAGTTATGCAATGTGTTCACCTGTTGCCACCAGCAGACATCTTCTTGCTCTTCTGTTTGCTTCCCTTATCAGACAGACTCGGGCTGGGAGGCAGCAGGGAAGCGTAGCCGTGTTCCGCCTCTGTGACACACAAAACAACATCCAATGGCACACATCACAAATACGTGAAAAAAATACTTACAAGCCAAATGCGTCAACTCCCACCAATGTCGTATTCCGTCATGCAAATATGGCACGGTTTTTATTTCTTTCAATCAATCAATCAATGTTTATTTATATAGCCCCAAATCACAAATGTCTCAAAGGACTGCACAAATCATTACGACTACAACATCCTCGGAAGAACCCACAAAAGGGCAAGGAAAACTCACACCCAGTGGGCAGGGAGAATTCACATCCAGTGGGACGCCAGTGACAATGCTGACTATGAGAAACCTTGGAGAGGACCTCAGATGTGGGCAACCCCCCCCCTCTAGGGGACCGAAAGCAATGGATGTCGAGCGGGTCTAACATGATACTGTGAAAGTTCAATCCATAGTGGCTCCAAGACAGCAGTGAGAGTCCCGTCCACAGGAAACCATCTCAAGCGGATCAGCAGCGTAGAGATGTCCCCAACCGATACAGGCGAGCGGTCCATCCTGGGTCCAGACGAGCGGTCCATCCTGGGTCTCGACTCTGGACAGTCAGTACTTCATCCATGGTCATCGGACCGGACCCCCTCCACAAGGGAGGGGGGGACATAGGAGAAAGAAAAGAAGCGGCAGATCAACTGGTCTAAAAAGGAGGTCTATTTAAAGGCTAGAGTATACAGATGAGTTTTAAGATGAGACTTAAATGCTTCTACTGAGGTATGCATTTCTTTCAAACATGCATAACAATTGTACAATTCAGCGTGTCCGAAAAGTGAAGTGAATTACATTTATCAATCAATCAATCAATCCACTTTATTTATATAGCACATTTAAACAACAATAAAGTTTCCAAAGTGCTGCACAGCCATGTTAAATACCAATATTATGCTCCACCAATGACTGAATAAAACAAAAAATGAATTAAAAAAATATAGGGCTTTTTCTCTAGTGAATCAAAGAAATAGGAAACTGCAGAGCTGAATTATTCCTAACCTTAACACTAGAATAATAAATAGGAACAAATGTAAATAACGGCGAATATCCATCCATCATCTTCCGCTTATCCGAGGTCGGGTCGCGGGGGCAGCAGCCTAAGCAGGGAAGCCCAGACTTCCCTATCTCCAGCCACTTCGTCTAGCTCTTCCCGGGGGATCCCGAGGCGTTCCCAGGCCAGCCGGGAGACATAGTCTTCCCAACGTGTCCTGGGTCTTCCCCGTGGCCTCCTACCGGTTGGACGTGCCCTAAACACCTCCCTAGGGAGGCGTTCGGGTGGCATCCTGACCAGATGCCCGAACCACCTCATCTGGCTCCTCTCGATGTGGAGGAGCAGCGGCTTTACTTTGAGTTCCTCCCGGATGGCAGAGCTTCTCACCCTATCTCTAAGGGAGAGACCTGGAAACTCATTTCGGCCGCTTGTACCCGTGATCTTATCCTTTCGGTCATGACCCAAAGCTCATGACCATAGGTGAGGATGGGAACGTAAATCGACCGGTAAATTGAGAGCTTTGCCTTCCGGCTCAGCTCCTTCTTCACCACAACGGATCGATACAACGTCCGCATTACTGAAGACGAATAAAATATTATAATAAGTAAAATATTGGCGACGTGTTAAACGTTTAAGTGTATTATTAGGCGTGTCCAAACTTTCTGCTTAAAAGGAAAAAAAAAGAATGCCATTCTGATATTTTCTCACATTTGTGTTTATAACAATATATATATGATAAAGCCAATACAGTACAGGTGCTGAGCATTTAAATATATTGGATTACAAACAACTGTGGCCAAAATCAGTTTATTTCGAACATGCATACGACACAATGCAATTCATCACATATTTCCAGTTGTTTCATTGCAGCACGTCCGAAAAGGAGTAGGAAGAAGCAGAGCTTTTTTTAATCCTACCTCTTTTATACTATAGCAATTTTATCCAATTTTTTTGTTCTCTGTAACAGAACAGTGAACAAATAAATAATATACCATAGTAAAGCAAACAAATATTGTATATAACATTTGTCTCAATAAAAAAAGGGTTCAAGATGAATAAATTATACTCCCTGTGATGTTAAGTCGGCTCTTACCGGAGACTTGTGCGCAGTTAGCGTCCTCCTGCAGCAGCTGTCATCTTGGCTTAATTCTCTCAGAGACACTGGCGGTCACCGCACCCCTCCGACTTTCAGGTATGACTTTATAATCTCACTAAAACACTATTAACACAATAAGCAGATAAGGGATTTTCCAGAATGATCCTAGTAAATGTGTCTAATAACATCTGAATCGCTCCCACTGCACTCGCCTTTCTTTTCTTTTCTTTTTTTTTAGTGCTTCACTCTAATTTTCCTCATCCACGAATCTTTCATCCTCGCTCAAATTAATGGGGAAATTGTCGCTTTCTCGGTCCGAATCGCTCTCGCTGCTGGTGGCCATGATTGTAAACAATGTGAACAGCTCCACAACCCGTGACGTCACGCGCACATCGTCTGCTATTTCCGGTACAGGTGTTGTAAGCATTTCACCAATCTCGCGCACTTTGCAAATTATACGTCATTTCCATTGTGCGCAAGCAATTTGCATATCGCAAGACGAGATTTTGTGGATGGTTTAGTCAGTAACCGTACATTATATTTTATAAATACTTGTCCAGGGTGTACCCCGCCTTCCGCCCGATTGTAGCTGAGATAGGCGCCAGCGCCCCCCGCGACCCCGAAAGGGAATAAGCGGTAGAAAATGGATGGATGGATGGATGGAAATAGTAAACCATGTCGTGGTAGTAGTTTAGTCAGTAGTTTAGTCGTGGATGTACACTGTATAGTGGTTAGGGTTAAGGTTGGACTGATTTGAGGGCAATACTCAGTTATATTGTCCCGACTACAAATGAATAGATTTCCACAAGTATTTAATAAATTATTTTGACACCAAAAACATGTATTTGCGCCCATTGATTTGCAAAATGTGCACCACACATTATTCAAATATATAGCTGGAAGCAATTTGCAAAAAGATTGTGCATTATACAACTTGCAAATTGCTCATATTGGTATTGTGCCTACAACAGAGGCAAGGCTTTTTTTATTAGCGACCAAAAGTTGCGAACTTTATCGTTGATGTTCTGTACTAAATCATTTCAGCAAAAATATGGCAATATCGCGAAATGATCAAGTATGACATAGAATCGGGGCTTCACAGTGGCAGAGGGGTTAGTGTGTCTGCCTCACAATACGAAGGTCCTGCAGTCCTGGGTTCAAATCCAGGCTCGGGATCTTTCTGTGTGGAGTTTGCATGTTGCGTGGGTTCCCTCCGGGTACTCCGGCTTCCTCCCACTTCCAAAGACATGCACCTGGGGATAGGTTGATTGGCAACACTAAATTGGCCCTAGTGTGTGAATGTGAGTGTGAATGTTGTCTGTCTATCTGTGTTGGCCCTGCGATGAGGTGGCGACTTGTCCAGGGTGTACCCCGCCTTCCGCCCGATTGTAGCTGAGATAGGCGCCAGCGCCCCCCGCGACCCCAAAAGGGAATAAGCGGTAGAAAATGGATGGATGGATGGACATAGAATCGACCTGCTGTACCCGTTTAAATAAGAAAATTTCATTTCATTTCGCCTCGATTACTGTAACGTATTATTTTCGGGTCTCCCCATGTCGAGCATTAAAAGATTACAGTTGGTACAAAACTTTTGACAAGAACAAGAAAGTTTGATCACATTACGCCTGTACTGGCTCACCTGCACTGGCTTCCTGTGCACTTAAGATGTGACTTTAAGGTTTTACTACTTACGTATAAAATACTACACGGTCTAGCTCCATCCTATCTTGCCGATAGTGATTCCCAAAGCCCAAAAAAAGTCTGCGGGCTATAGAGCGTTTTCCGTTCGGGCTCCAGTACAGTTCGAGATCCCACCTCAGTAGAAGCATTTAAGTCTCACCTTAAAACTCATTTGTATACTCTAGCCTTTAAATAGACTCCCTTTTTAGACCAGTTGATCTGCCGTTTCTTTTCTTTTTCTCCTATGTCCCACTCTCCCTTGTGGAGGGGGTCCGGTCCGATCCGGTGGCCATGTACTGCTTGCCTGTGTATCGGCTGGGGACGTCTCTGCGCTGCTGATCCGCCTCCACTTGGGATGGTTTCCTGCTGGCTCCGCTGTGAACGGGCCTCTCGCTGCTGTGTTGGATCCGCTTTGGACTGGACTCTCGCGACTGTGTTGGATCCATTGTGGATTGAACTTTCACAGTATCCTGTTAGACCCGCTCGACATCCATTGCTTTCCTCCTCTCCAAGGTTCTCATAGTCATCATTGTCACCGACGTCCCACTGGGTGTGAGTTTTCCTTGCCCTTATGTGGGCCTACCGAGGATGTCGTGGTGGTTTGTGCAGCCCTTTGAGACACTAGTGATTTAGGGCTATATAAGTAAACATTGAATGATTGATTGATTTCAGTAGGCCTTTAACAACTTTTTTAGTGTCTTTTTGTTAGTTTTCAGTTCGGTCCTTCATCATCCTTAGCACATTTCTGATGCAGATTGTTTTAATGTGATTTTTAAAAAATAACATCAGTGGTCCAACGTAATCACGTGACCAGACATAAATAGCCTGTCATCAGCATCAGCTGTGTTCAATTTTGGCGCCATCGGCCAGTCAACGTTTTCAGTCGCTTTCTGCAAGGACCCCGAGGTTCTTACATAAAAACCGCGTACGTGGACGACGTAAAGGCGAGAAACGAAAGAAAAAACATAAAAATATCGAGGGGAAATTTCTATTCACTTTAAGAGCCGTCGGGCGTCATTTTGAACCAGGACCATATTGGCGCCTTCGCGTACAATGATGTGGACGATATGTAGGTCACTGAGTCAAATATGGGGAAGCTCGTCCCAAAATACATGCCCTTTAAGTCACCACTAAAACAAATATTAAATCTGACATTTTATCATATTCGACCAGCACATTTGCACTACGCTCCTTTGTGTGTGATTTTGTTGCGTTAACAATGAGAAACTTCGCCGCCGACACAATATCACAACCACTCACCTCGCTCTTTCCTCTCCAAAAACTCGGCGGCACGCAGAAGTACCTGGATGTTGCAAATGGAAGCTTCCATTTTTTTTCCAAATATATGTTTTACTTCAAAAGAAGAAGCTAAAGAAGTAAGCGGGGCTGAAAGCGGCGTCTGACTTGACTGCAAACTGCAACGTCCTCCACACTGACTGGTGCTGCCTTCATGACTACATCCAGACTCGGATATCTCATTACTTCGTCCAAAATATCAAAGTCCTGCCTAAAAAATGTCAAAACATAGATACAAATATTTACTTTGTATATTAATTTATTGTCAGTATGCCAAAAAACAGGAAACATACAAGTTTGTGGCGTGTGCATTATGTAGCTTGAGTGTACGGTTGCAAAATTTCGCATTGTTTTAAAGGCATCAGAAGACAACGCAAAACGTCATTCTCACGCCCTCTTCCCCGCTCTCCTCTGGAAGGTGGTCGTTGTTGTCAATAACACTCGAATGTGCTATTTATTTATATTTCATACCCTGAATTATAAAATATTTGAATGAAATTAAAAAAACAAAAGTCTATTTTTCAGCTTTGGATTTTATTTTTTAATCATTGACATAAACAAATAAATAAATAGCATGGTACGGGCTACAAAAACGTTTTTTTTATTTTTTTTATATATATAAAACAATTGAATGTTTTGAAACGTATTCACACCATGTTGGATTTAACGTACTTTTAGTTATGGGAGGAGACGTTTTTGTCAAAAACATTCGAATGTGCTATTTATTTATATTTCATACCCTGAATTATAAAATATTTGAATGAAATTAAAAAAGGAAAGTCTATTTTTCTGTTTTGTATTTTATTTTTTAATCATTGACATAAACAAATAAATAAATAGCATGCTACAGGCTATAAAAACGTTTTTTGTCATTTTTTATATATATATATAAAACATTTGAAAGTTTTGAAACGTATTCATACCATGTTGGATTTTACGTACTTTTAGTTATGGGAGGAGACGTGTTCGTCAAAAACATTCGAATGTGCTGTTTATATATATTTCATACACTGAATTATAAAATATTTGAAATGAAATTTAAAAAAACCAAAATCCTATTTTTCAGCTTTGATTTTATTTTTTAATCATTGACATGAACAAATAAATAAATAGCATGGTACGGGCTATTTATTTATATTTCATACCCTGAATTATAAAATATTTGAATGAAATTAAAATGACAAAGTTCTATTTTTATGCTTTAAATGTTTTTTGTAATCATTGGCATAAATAAATAAATACACATATATAAAAAATAGCATGGTGGAGTCTATTTTTTTTTTTTAATTTAAATTTGTTTTTAATGTACGAAACAAATTTGAAGCGTACTGAAACCATGTTTGATTTAACGTACTTTTAGTACTGGGAGGAGACGTTTTTGTCAAAAACATTCGAATGTGCTATTTATTTATATTTCATACCCTTAATTATAAAATATTTGAATGAAATAAAAAAAAAACAAAGTCTATTTTTCAGCTCTGGATTTTATTTTTTAATCATTGACATAAACAAATAAATAAATAGCATCGTACTGGCTATAAAAAAGTTTTTTTTTGTTGTTGTTGTTTTTTTTATGTATAAAACAATTGAAAGTTTTGAAACGTATTCAAACCCTGTTGGATTTAACGTACTTTTAGTTATGGGAGGAGACGTTTTTGTCAAAAACATTCGAATGTGCTATTTATTTATATTTCATACCCTTAATTATAAAATATTTGAATGAAATTAAAAAACCAAAGTCTATTTTTCAGCTTTGGATTTTATTTTTTAATCATTGATATAAACAAATAAATAAATAGCATGGTACGGGCTATAAAAACGTTTATTTTTTTAATTTTTTTATGTATAAAACAATTGAAAGTTTTGAAACGTATTCAAACCATGTTGGATTTAACGTACTTTTAGTTATGGGAGGAGACGTTTTTGTCAAAAACATTCGAATGTGCTATTTATTTATATTTCATACCCTGAATTATAAAATATTTGAATGAAATTAAAAAACAAAAGTCTATTTTTCAGCTTTGGATTTTATTTTTTAATCATTGACATAAACAAATAAATAAATAGCATGGTACGGGCTATAAAAAAAAATTGTTTTAATTTTTTTTTTGTATAAAACAATTGAAAGTTTTGAAACGTATTCAAGCCATGTTGGATTAAACGTACTTTTAGTTATGGGAGGACACGTTTTTGTCAAAAACATTCAAATGTGCTATTTATTTATATTTCATACCCTGAATTATAAAACATTTGAATGAAATTAAAAAGACAAAAGTCTATTTTTCTGCTTTAAATGTTTTTTTGTAATCATTGGCATTAATAAATAAATACACAAATAAATACACATATATAAAAATAGCATGGTACAGTCTATAAAAAATTGTAAAAAATAATTTAAATTAGTTTTTAATGTACAAAACAATTTTGAAGCGTATTGAAACCATGTTTGATTTAACATACTTTTAGTAATGGGAGGAGACGTTTTTGTCAAAAACATTCGAATGTGCTATTTATTTATATTTCATACCCTGAATTATAAAATATTTGAATGAAATTTAAAAAAAAGTCTATTTTTCAGCTTTGGATTTTATTTTTTAATCATTGACATAAACAAATAAATAAATAGCATGGTACGGGCTATAAAAAAAATAAAACATTTTTTAATGTATAAAACAATTGAAAGTTTTGAAACGTATTCAAACCATGTTGGATTTAACGTACTTTTACTTATGGGAGGAGACGTTTTTGTCCAAAACATTCGAATGTGCTATTTATTTATATTTCATACCCTGAATTATAAAATATCTTAATGAAATTAAAAAGACAAAAGTCTATTTTTTTGCTTTAAATGTTTTTTTGTAATCATTGGCATAGATAAATAAATACACATATATAAAAATAGCATGGTAGAGTCTATTTTTTTTTTTCTTTTTAAATTTGTTTTTAATGTACAAAACAATTTTGAAGCATACTGAAACCATGTTTGATTTAACGTACTTTTAGTACTGGGATGAGACGTTTTTGTCAAAAACATTCGAATGTGCTATTCATTTATATTCCATACCCTTAATTATAAAATATTTGAATGAAATTAAAAAAACAAAATCTATTTTTCAGCTTTGGATTTTATTTTTTAATCATTGACATAAACAAATAAATAAATAGCATGGTACGGGCTATGAAAAAGTTTTTTTGTTGTTGTTGTTGTTTTTTTATGTATAAAACAATTGAAAGTTTTGAAACGTATTCAAACCATGTTGGATTTAACGTACTTTTAGTTATGGGAGGAGACGTTTTTGTCAAAAACATTCAAATGTGCTTTTTATTTATATTTCATACCCTGAATTATAAAATATTTGAATGAAATTAAAAAAACAAATTCTATTTTTCAGCTTTGGATTTTATTTTTTAATCATTGACATAAACAAATAAATAAATAGCATGGTACGGGCTATAAAAACGTTTATTTTTATTTTTTTTTTATGTATAAAACAATTGAAAGTTTTGAAACGTATTCAAACCATGTTGGATTTAACGTACGTTTAGTTATGAGAGGAGACGTTTTTGTCAAAAACATTCGAATGTGCTATTTATTTATATTTCATACCTTGACTTATAAAATATTTGAATGAAATTAAAAAAACAAAAGTCTATTTTTCAGCTTTGGATTTTATTTTTTAATCATTGACATAAACAAATAAATAAATAGCATGGTACGGGCTATAAAAAAAAAAAAAAAAAAAAAATTTTGTATAAAACAATTGAAAGTTTAGAAACGTATTCAAGCCATGTTGGATTTAACGTACTTTTAGTTATGGGAGGACACGTTTTTGTCAAAAACATTCAAATGTGCTATTTATTTATATTTCATACCCTGAATTATAAAATATTTGAATGAAATTAAAAAGACAGTCTATTTTTCTGCTTCAAATGTTTTTTTGTAATCATTGGCATAAATAAATAAATACACAAATAAATACACATATATAAAAATAGCATGGTACAGTCAATAAAATTTTTTAAAAAAAAATTTAAATTAGTTTTTAATGTACAAAACAATTTTGAAGCGTATTGAAACCATGTTTGATTTAACATACTTTTAGTAATGGGAGGAGACGTTTTCGTCAATAACATTCGAATGTGCTATTTATTTATATTTCATACCCTGACTTATAAGATATTTTTATGAAATTAAAAAAAACAAAAGTCTATTTTTCAGCTTTGGATTTTATTTTTTAATTATGACATAAACAAATAAATAAATAGCATGGTACGGGCTATAAAAAAGTTTATTTTTTTTATTTTTTTGATGTATAAAACAATTGAAAGTTTTGAAACGTATTCAAACCCTGTTGGATTTAACGTACTTTTAGTTATGGGAGGAGACGTTTTTGTCAAAAACATTCGAATGTGCTATTTATTTATATTTCATACCCTTAATTATAAAATATTTGAATGAAATTAAAAAACCAAAGTCTATTTTTCAGCTTTGGATTTTATTTTTTAATCATTGACATAAACAAATAAATAAATAGCATGGTACGGGCTATAAAAACGTTTATTTTTTTTATTTTTTTATGTATAAAACAATTGAAAGTTTTGAAACGTATTCAAACCATGTTGGATTTAACGTACTTTTAGTTATGGGAGGAGACGTTTTTGTCAAAAACATTCGAATGTGCTATTTATTTATATTTCATACCCTGAATTATAAAATATTTGAATGAAATTAAAAAACAAAAGTCTATTTTTCAGCTTTGGATTTTATTTTTTAATCATTGACATAAACAAATAAACAAATCGCATGGTACGGGCTATAAAAAAAATTGTTTAAATTTTTTTTTTGTATAAAACAATTGAAAGTTTTGAAACGTATTCAAGCCATGTTGGATTAAACGTACTTTTAGTTATGGGAGGACACGTTTTTGTCAAAAACATTCAAATGTGCTATTTATTTATATTTCATACCCTGAATTATAAAATATTTGAATGAAATTAAAAAGACAAAAGTCTATTTTTCTGCTTTAAATGTTTTTTTGTAATCATTGGCATTAATAAATAAATACACAAATAAATACACATATATAAAAATAGCATGGTACAGTCTATAAAAAATTTTAAAAAATAATTTAAATTAGTTTTTAATGTACAAAACAATTTTGAAGCGTATTGAAACCATGTTTGATTTAACATACTTTTAGTAATGGGAGGAGACGTTTTTGTCAAAAACATTCGAATGTGCTATTTATTTATATTTCATACCCTGAATTATAAAATATTTGAATGAAATTAAAAAAAAAGTATATTTTTCAGCTTTGGATTTTATTTTTTAATCATTGACATAAACAAATAAATAAATAGCATGGTACGGGCTATAAAAAAAATAAAACATTTTTTAATATATAAAACAATTGAAAGTTTTGAAACGTATTCAAACCATGTTGGATTTAACGTACTTTTACTTATGGGAGGAGACGTTTTTGTCCAAAACATTCGAATGTGCTATTTATTTATATTTCATACCCTGAATTATAAAATATCTTAATGAAATTAAAAAGACAAAAGTCTATTTTTTTGCTTTACATGTTTTTTTGTAATCATTGGCATAAATAAATAAATAAATACACAAATAAATACACATATATAAAAATAGCACGGTACAGTCTATAAAAAATAAAAAATAAATAATTTAAATTAGTTTTTAATGTACAAAACAATTTTGAAGCGTATTGAAACCATGTTTGATTTAACATACTTTTAGTAATGGGAGGAGACGTTTTCGTCAATAACATTCTAATGTGCTATTTATTTATATTTCATACCCTGACTTATAAAATATTTTAATGAAATTGAAAAAACAAAGTCTATTTTTCAGCTTTGGATTTAATTTTTTAATTATGACATAAACAAATAAATAAATAGCATGGTACGGGCTATAAAAACGTTTATTTTTTTTATTTTTTGATGTATAAAACAATTTAAAGTTTTGAAACGTATTCAAACCATGTTGGATTTAACATACTTTTAGTTATGGGAGGAGACGTTTTTGTCAAAAACATTCGAATGTGCTATTTATTTAAATTTCATACCCTGAATTATAAAATATTTGAATGAAATTAAAAAAACAAAAGTCTATTTTTCAGCTTCGGATTTTATTTTTTAATCATTGACATAAACAAATACATAAATAGCATGGTACGGGTTATAAAAACGTTTTTTTTTTTTTTTTTACGTATAAAACAATTGAAAGTTTTGAAACGTATTCAAACCATGTTTGATTTAACGTACTTTTAGTTATGGGAAGAGACGTTTTTGTCAAAAACATTCGAATGTGCTTTTTATTTATATTTCATACCCTGAATTACAAAATATTTTGATGAAAAAAAAAAAAAAAGTCTATTTTTCAGCTTTGGATTTTATTTTTTAATTATGACATAAACAAATAAATAAATAGCATGGCATGGGCTATAGAAAAAAAATATGTATTTTTTTTATGTATAAAACAATTGAAAGTTTTGAAACGTATTCAAACCATGTTGGATTTAACGTACTTTTAGTTATGGGAGGAGACGTTTTTGTCAAAAACATTCGAATGTGCTATTTATTTATATTTCATACCCTGAATTATAAAATATTTGAATGAAATTAATAAAACAAGTTTATTTTTCAGCTTTGGATTTTATTTTTTAATTATGACATAGACAAATAAATAAATAGCATAAAGCTATAAAAACGTTTTTTTGTTGTTGTTGTTTTTTTTTTAATGTATAAAACAATTGAAAGTTTTGAAACGTATTCAAACCCTGTTGGATTTAACGTACTTTTAGTTATGGGAGGAGATGTTTTTGTCAAATACATTCGAATGTGCTATTTATTTATATTTCATACCATCCATCCATCCATTTTCTACCGCTTATTCCCTTTCGGGGTCGCAGGGGGCGCTGGCGCCTATCTCAGCTACAATCGGGCGGAAGGCGGGGTACACCCTGGACAAGTCGCCACCTTATCGCAGGGCCAACACAGATAGACAGACAACATTCACACTCACATTCACACACTAGGGCCCATTTAGTGTTGCCAATCAACCTATCCCCAGGTGCATGTCTC
Source organism: Nerophis ophidion (assembly GCF_033978795.1). Lineage (NCBI taxonomy): Eukaryota > Metazoa > Chordata > Actinopteri > Syngnathiformes > Syngnathidae > Nerophis > Nerophis ophidion. The sequence continues at coordinate 73,973,413 of NC_084615.1, read as the reverse complement.
CCTGAATTATAAAATATTTGAATGAAATTAAAAAGACAAAAGGCTATTTTTCTGCTTTAAATGTTTTTTTGTAATTATCGTCATAGATAAATAAATACACAAATAAATACACATATATAAAAAAATAGCATGGTACAGTCTCCCAAAAAATATTTTTTTAAATTAAAATTTGTTTTTAATGTACAAAACAATTTGAAGCATACTGAAACCCTGTTGGATTTAACGTACTTTTAGTACTGGGAGGAGACGTTTTTGTCAAAAACATTCGAATGTGTTATTTATTTATATTTCATACCCTGAATTATAAAATATTTGAATGAAAGTAAAAAGACAAAAGTCTATTTTTCTGCTTTAAATGCCATCCATCCATTTTCCTACCGCTTATTCACTTTTGGGGTTGCGGGGGGTTTTTTTTGTAATTATTGTCATAGATAAATAAATACACAAATAAATACACATATATAAAAAATAGCATGGTACAGTCTCAAAAAAAATATTTTTTTAAATTTAAATTTGTTTTTAATGTACAAAACAATTTTGAAGCATACTGAAACCCTGTTGGATTTAACGTACTTTTAGTACTGGGAGGAGACCTTTTTGTCAAAAACATTCGAATGTGTTATTTATTTATATTTAATACCCTGAATTATAAAATATTTGAATGAAAGTAAAAAGACAAAAGTCTATTTTTCTGCTTTAAATGCCATCCATCCATTTTCCTACCGCTTATTCCCTTTTGGGGTTGCGGGTTTTTTTTTTTGTAATTATTGTCATAGATAAATAAATACACAAATAAATACACATATATATAAATAGCATGATACAGTCTCAAAAAAAATATTTTTTTAAATTTAAATTTGTTTTTAATGTACAAAACAATTTTGAAGCATACTGAAACCATGTTTGATTTAACGTACTTTTAGTACTGGGAGGAGACGTTTTTGTCAAAAACATTCGAATGTGTTATTTATTTATATTTCGTACCCTGAATTATAAAATATTTGAATGAAAGTAAAAAGACAAAAGTCTATTTTTCTGCTTTAAATGCCATCCATCCATTTTCCTACCGCTTATTCCCTTTTGGGGTTGCGGGGGGTTTTTTTTGTAATTATTGTCATAGATATATAAATACACAAATAAATACACATATACAAAAATAGCATGATACAGTCTCAAAAAAAATATTTTTTTAAATTTAAATTTGTTTTTAATGTACAAAACAATTTTGAAGCATACTGAAACCATGTTTGATTTAACGTACTTTTAGTACTGGGAGGAGACGTTTGCCCTCACCAAAAATGGCGGCGCTTGCTTCAACTCCCACGTCCATTTCCATGGTAGTCGCCCTTGTGAAAGTGAAGCCAGGGCGCCAGCACTTGCTTGCTGCGTAACCTCTGAACTCCCGAGTGTGCCAGCCCTCCGCCATATTGACTGTTGTCTTGACTGGAGGAGAGAGGGAACATTTCAGGTCCGACAATAACCGACAAGTCTGCTCTCCAAATCCCCGAAACTGCTGCAAAACTTGGCCCGAAAGCGTAACCGCAGACCCCCTTTATCGCCATGGCGAGGAAGAAAAGCAAGGCTCAGAAGGAGCTGGTACCCGGGCAGCAGACCGTAGCCAAGAACCCTGTCTCCCCCGGCGATGCGACTGGCGGCGGGGATGCTGGACCGGATAGGCTGGCCACCTCCACCAGGGCGAACCAGGCAAGCCAGTTCGGCTTTTAACCGCGATACTAATTCATCATCACCCGACTGCAATCGTACATATTATATTGTCAAACTGCATACATCAATTGTGCCCCTTGACGTAATAACAGGAGAAGGAACGTTAGAGGGTCATCGCCCGTCAACCATGTTGAAGTGGCTGTAAGGACGGTGTGCTTGTCTGCCGGACAGGTGACTTTGCCTCCGACTGTTCAACAGACGTCCAACGCCGCTTGCTAGTGTTAGCCAGGAGGCTAGCCCCTCCGCTAGCATGCTGCAAACGTGCTTACCAACCTTCCCGTCCACACACCGCAGGAAACGGCTAACGAGCTACGAGCTAATCGGCCAGTTAGCGCCCGTAAATAACGGCGTAGTAAAGCGTCCAGCTAGCAGCCGTCACTCTATTCCCTGCTCTGCCCGGATAAAAAACAAACAAAAAAAAACGTCCTCAGTGTTGCTTCGTAATTCATTCTTTGTCACCTGAATGCAAACGTGCATGTGTTTCGGGGCGTGCTGGACGGCTAATGATGCTTTGCGATTTGAATGTAAAGAATGAATGCTAATAGTATGGGTGATTAGCATCTAAATTGCAGAAAGTTGGGATTGCACGCTCTGCAGGCTGGACATCTGTCACCCTGAATGTATATGTGTATATATGTATGTATGTATGTATACATATGTATATTCTCACATATATGTGTATGTATACGTTAGGTCAGAAAGAAACAAGAGGCTATATCATCCCTACCAGCCTGTTTCGCAGGTTTCCCTGCACGTCAGGGGATTGCAAACTTTCACCCTAAATGTGTATGTATATATGTATAAATGTGTATATATGTATGTATGTATAGATATGTATATTCACACATATATGCGTATGTATACGTTAAGTCAGAAAAAAACAAGAGGCTATAACTTCCCTGCCAGCCTATTTCACAGGTTTCCCTGCGCGTCAGGGGATTGCAAACTGTCACCCTAAATGTTTATCTATATATGTATAAATGTGTATATATGTATGTAAGTATACATATGTATATTCACACATATATGTGTATGTATACATTAAGTCAGAAAGAAACAAGAGGCTATATCATCCCTACCAGCCTGTTTCACAGGTTTCCCTGCGCGTCAGGGGATTGCAAACTGTCACCCTAAATGTGTATGTACATATGTATAAATGTGTATATATGTATGTATGTATATTCACACATATCTGCGTATGTATACGTTAGGTCAGAAAAAAACAAGAGGCAATAACATCCCTACCAGCCTGTTTTGCAGGTTTCCCTGCGCGTCAAGGGATTGCAAACTGTCAGCCTGAATGTATATGTGTGTATGTGTATATATATAAATGTGTATACATGTATGTATGTATAAATATGTATATACACACATATATGTGTATGTATACATTAAGTCAGAAAAAAACAAGACGCTATAACATCCCTACCAGCCTGTTTTGCAGGTTTCCCTGCTAGTCAGGGGATTGCAAACTGTCACCCTAAATGTGTATGTAAATATGTATAAATGTGTATATATGTATGTAAGTATAGATATGTATATTCACACATATGTGTATGTATACGTTAGGTCAGAAAAAAACAAGAGGCTATGTCATCCCTACCAGCCTGTTTCACAGGTTTCCCTGCGCGTCAGGGGATTGCAAACTTTCACCCTAAATGTGTATGTATATATGTATAAATGTGTATATATATGTATGTACGTATAGATATGTATATTCACACATATATGCGTATGTATACGTTAGGTCAGAAAAAAACAAGAGGCTATAACATCCCTACCAGCCTGTTTTGCAGGTTTCCCTGCGCGTCAGGGGATTGCAAAAGGTCACCCTAAATGTGTATCTATATATGTATAAATGTGTATATATGTATGTATGTATACATATGTATATTCACACATATATGTGTATGTATACAATAGGTCAGAAAGAAACAAGAGGCTATATCATCCCTACCAGCCTGTTTTGCAGGTTTCCCTGCGCGTCAGGGGATTGAAAACTGTCACCCTAAATGTGTATGTATATATGTATAAATGTGTATATATGTATGTAAGTATACATATGTATATTCACACATATATGTGTATGTATACATTAAGTCAGAAAGAAACAAGAGGCTATATCATCCCTACCAGCCTGTTTCACAGGTTTCCCTGCGCGTCAGGGGATTGCAAACTGTCACCCTAAATGTGTATGTATATATGTATAAATGTGTATATATATGTATGTATGTATAGATATGTATATTCACACATATATGTGTATGTATACAATAGGTCAGAAAGAAACAAGAGGCTATATCATCCCTACCAGCCTGTTTTGCAGGTTTCCCTGCGCGTCAGGGGATTGAAAACTGTCACCCTAAATGTGTATGTACATATGTATAAATGTGTATATATGTATGTATGTATATTCACACATATCTGCGTATGTATACGTTAGGTCAGAAAAAAACAAGAGGCAATAACATCCCTACCAGCCTGTTTTGCAGGTTTCCCTGCGCGTCAAGGGATTGCAAACTGTCAGCCTGAATGTATATGTGTGTATGTGTATATATATAAATGTGTATACATGTATGTATGTATAAATATGTATATACACACATATATGTGTATGTATACATTAAGTCAGAAAAAAAC